>NW_024354911.1:15015925-15158419 GCF_902729225.1 Pteropus medius
TTGCTGAAGGGGAATGATGCTGCAGTTTTAATGAAGATGGTTAAAGTGGGTCTCATTTGAGATGGTGGCATGTGAGTGAAGACTTAAAGCGAGGGAGTTGGTCTTGTGAATATCTGGAGGAAGAGCTACCTATGCAAGAGCCCTGAGATAAGAGTGCATCTGGCGTTTTTGAGGACAGCAAGGAGACCACTGCAGCTGGAGTGGAGTGAGTGAAGAAAAGTAGATGGTCGAGGTTCAGGAGGTACAGCAGTCTGGATTGTATAGGGCTTTGTAGGTCATCCAGAAGATTTTAGGAGTCTTTAGCATAGGGATGGTATTTAAAGCCTAAAGACTGGATGAAATGGTCAAAGAAAGAGCAAAGCAATCACATGATTCCAGACACAGGATGGTGGGATCATCAACTTAGACACACTGAGAACTAGAAAGCCTGGATGACTCCAAGAGACATTTTGAAACAAGAACAATAGAACTTAGGGACAGCACAAAGAGAATGACTGATAGGAAGAACATCAAAAGTGTTACCAACTTTTATAACTGAGGAGAAAAGAGGAATTGTTGAAAATGTAAAAAAAGAGGGGAAGGGGGAGAGTAATTAGAGGCTTTGGCATTCCTGAAAAGTAATAGTAAGCAACAGTTCCCTGTTTATTTTATTGCCTTATGAAAATGATTATTACTAAGAAAATTCAAGTATGACCTATAATTCACTTTTTCTTACAGTGTTTCAGTGAAAAAATGTAAATATATATTTACATTAATATTTTTAGCCAACATTTTAAAACAATTTTTAATACCAATATTCTGTCATTCTAAAATTATTCAAAGCTATTATTTTTTAAAATAGGAAAATGGACGCTGTATTACTAAGCTGGAAAACATGGGGTTTCGAGTAGGACAAGGACTGATAGAAAGGTGAGCAGTATGGATTTGAAAATTTTCTTCCAGGTAGGTTATGAACAAAGATGATCTATTTCAAAAGATTGTATAAAACTTAAGATACTTTAATTTTAATTCTCAAATTTTATTTCTTCTCCTTTCTAATTCACAGATTGAAATTTCTTTTTAGGTCCTATTTTAAGTTATTCAAATTTTATATTTTAATATTTGAAGAAAAAATATATTTTATGTTTTATACTTTTTTTCTCCAAAAACTTTGGTGTACTGAAACAACTACCTAAAATCTTGTTGCATTTCCTACTTAAGGTCCATAGGTTCTGTAATCTAAATGTGATTTTGTTTCCATGCACAGGAATGGAAATGCCTTAGAGTCCATGTTTATGCATATAATAATCTTCCAATTTATAGAACAATTCTATTAAGAATTCTTTTCTCACTATCTGAATAGTTGAACTTTGTTTTATATAACAATACATGATCATCCTCAGCTTTTTGCTTTTTTTTTTATATGCTAGGATGAATTGTACCTAAAATTTTTAGGTATAATAGTTAGATTCTACTGTTAGATCAATTTTAGCCCCATAATTGTATAACAGAATATGAATCTATTGAGATGGGATCTAGTTTGCTTGATACTTATCACTTTGACTGTCAAATATTCAGTGCTGTTCTGGTGTTTGGAAATTAGTTAATAATTTGCCTCTACCACTTTCTTTGGAAGAAAAATACTATATTACTCCTAGTTGATCTTTTCAGGTTTACAAAAGATACTGCAAGGTTCAAAGATGAGTTAGACATCATGAAGTTCATTTGTAAAGATTTCTGGACTACGGTATTCAAGAAACAAATCGACAATCTACGGACAAATCATCAGGTATTTAGATAAATTAAGGCCTATTTTCTAAGTCCTGTAACTTAATATAAATGTCTTGTTTTAGTGGTTTACCTATTTAAAACAAAATTCTAGTCAACTTTGAAATGTTTCTCTTACATGTTATTAATAAGTCATTACTTTTTTTATCTAGTAGGATATAGTGAATAAAGACAAAGAGACAATTGTTAGTAATGATGGCTATTTCTTTCCCCCAATTAAATAAGTTATTTTAAGTTTTAAAAAGTAGAGAATGTCAGAATGACAAAGGTTTTAGGATTCGTTTCCTTAGTTGTTACTTAGCAGTATTAATATGCAGAACCACAAATATATTACATTTATATCTTTAGAGTAATTTCTGAAGTCTAATTTATAGACCATATTTAACTTTTAAATAACTTGTGCATTGTTCAGTTGCTGTCATATTTTTTGTTCTCAAAATATTTTGTTAATATAAAAATTAATAGATTGCATGGAAAAGTATGCATTTACATAGATTTATTTTATAATGCTCAAGGAAATAGAGTGGATTTGGCCTTTTGATTAAGAGTAAAAAAAATTAAAAGAATGTATCTAGTAGCTACCAATAGAATTTAGTTTTTCATATAACAATACCAACCATAGTTTGAAAGTACTTGAAATGCTAATGGGAAGAAGTAACTGATTATTGACATTCTAGATATGAGTTAATAATATATAACTGGACAAGTATTTATAAATCTTTTGCATACTAGACAGTGAGTTAAGATGAGTTAAGCATAGAGACTATCTATGTCTTATGCATCTTTGTATATTTAGTTTCTAAAAGCATTCAGTAAATATCAGTGTCATAAAATGCTGAACAGCTCTTCAGCTTGAACATTGCAAAACTCCTTCATGTAAAGAAATTTGACCAATGGAAAAGAGAGTTTTAATAATTAAAAAAACCTCAAAATTGTTTTGAAGAGAAGTGATTTTTAAGGACTGCAGAATACATTAACTTTGGATTTTTTTAATGTTTTTGGAACAGGGCATCTATGTACTTCAGGACAACAAATTTCGTCTGCTTACTCAAATGTCTGCAGGAAAACAGTATTTAGAACATGCATCTAAGGTATTTAATGGAATAGAAGATAAGGTTTTTTATCATGAAAAGAGTAGAACCATAGGGAAAAGTACAATACCAATCACAACAGACTTTTGAATTTAAAATAGGTTTTACAGTTGTTCATTTTTGTTTAAACACTTTTTTATGAAATAGGAGACAGATGTTCATCATATTAAAATAACATATTAAACTGTGGCTAAGTAGGCTTATAGTGACCAATTAAAGAAACACTAACTAAATGACAATGAAAAGTAGATTAAGAATAGATTTTTGAATATAGCATAAAAATATCAGAAAAGATACTCAAGCTTTTAAAACTCATATTAGCTGTGCAAAATTATCGACCTCAGAGTTAATATTTACAATCTCCTTTAATAAATTAAAAAAATAGTTTTAAACATAGTTAACACTGTTTCTAAGAATACATATTTTGTGTTAAGTATATCTGTGTTTCTGGGTTTTGTGTAGTTTTTGTTTTTTCAAACTCATGTAGCAATCAAGAAGTAGACAGTTGTATTAAAGAAAGATGACAAGTTTTAATGTATGGGTTCCTTTTAAGTGATTAAAATATCTGAGGCAGTGTAAGTTGCTATTTTTCCGTATAAAGGTGTCCATACCTAAATTACTAACACAAAGGCAGTGTAGGTATAGTGTAAAGAACATGGACTTGGGACCAACTAAATCTAGATTTAAGCT
Source organism: Pteropus medius (assembly GCF_902729225.1). Lineage (NCBI taxonomy): Eukaryota > Metazoa > Chordata > Mammalia > Chiroptera > Pteropodidae > Pteropus > Pteropus medius. Next base: position 15,019,474 of record NW_024354911.1, read on the forward strand.
AAGCTCCACAATTTACAGGCTTGTGACATTGGGTAAGTTACACAAGCCCTCTGGACCTTAGTTTCCTCATTAGTAAAACTGGTCATAATAATCCCTATATTATAAAAAATATCTGAGGTCTTTTCCATCTCAAAATCTCATGATTCTAGATCTAATTGCTTATTAGTACCTATTTATACATATTAATTATAAAACAATAATATTCTGTATTTATAGATACGTTATTGAATATAATACATTACGAAAATGTAGATAAGCAAAAATTCTTTGGATTATTGGTTTTCTTGTTCCTTTTCTTGTCCTTGCTTTCTCTGCTGTAGCTCAGTCCCTCTCCTTTTCCTGGTTTCTACATGACACAGGGTTTCTCAATGTTGGCACTCTTGATATTTTCAACTGAATAATGTTTTGTTGTGGCAGGCTATGTCTTAAATCAAGATTCGTGGTTATAGGAAGCAGAAATGAAACTCTGAGAGGAATAATATTAGCTTACAGAATCGATGAGGAAAGCTCAGGAAACAGACAAGAATGACGAGTTAAAGCAACTGAAAAACAGCACAATCACTCCACAGGGAGGGTCTAGTGAGAATACTTCGGACAGCAGACATTAGACACAAGCCACCTTTGCTGCCTCTAAAACTAATTCTAACCTGTTGCCAGCTTGATTTTGTCACTCTAGATTGAGAGTCCTGGACTGGAGCACATGGTTGGTAGAGCTTAAGTCATATGTCAGTGTTTTAGTTGCCAAGGAGCTGGGAAATCTTCAATCAGAATTTTCAGTAGATTGAAAAATTCTTTCACCCTTTCTTCAAACAGTAATAACTTAATAATAGTAAAGCTTTAACTAAATGCCATATTTATCCATTTACTCAATAAATCCTTAATATTTTTTACATTTTTTTTTGTTGTTGTTCTTTTTAGTATTTAGCATTTACATGTGGCTTAATCAGAGGTGGCTTATCAAACCTAGGGATAAAAAGTATTGTAACAGCTGAAGTGTCGTCAATGCCTGCCTGTAAGTTGAATTCACATTTCTTACAAATGTTTTTAGTGATTATTTTTCAGGTCTGGTGTTTTTTGTTTGTGTTTTAGTTCTGTTAACTTAGAGGAAATTTAAAATGCTAAAACTATTTCATTTTATTTCGACCAATTTTAACATTTAATATGGTAACATGTAGCATGTTTATATTAATATTCAATGATTTTTGAATTCATAATGGACAATAATTTAAGAAGAAGTGGTAAAGAAATCCAAATTTAAAAGACAAATCAAGGACTAATTCTTAACTTTTAAAGGAAAATTTTCTGCAGTATTCTTTTAAGATAGCAAATTATCCTATAGCATTGAAAAAAATTTTTTTCAAATTTTCTAGACTATATCTATTAAATAAAGCTAGATAATGCTAACTGGTCTTTTATCACTAAACTCTTTATGAAAGATCTTTTCACCAGAGCTACCAACCAAGAATAAAATTGACTTGAGCCTCATTGTATTTCCTTTCTATTCACAATGATAATTAGCAGTGAAATACCCAAAAGATAGAAATAACAAAGAAAAACAATTCACCAAACAGGTAATCATCTCATAAAAATGGAATTGTTTTATCGAATATTATGAAAAGTTGTTTGACATAGCAAGTTTCTTGACTGAAACTAATTCCTAAATAGAGCAGAAAATTGATGTTTAATTTGGCTTGTTTTCTTTATCCCTAAAATCAAAATGATTTTTCATGTTTTCTTTTTTTAGGTAAATTTCAAGTGATGATACAGAAGCTGTAGAACATACTGAAATGCAAGGCTTCAACTGTGTAAAGAGTTAAATTATTCATGTATAAAGTATTTCAAGTAGCAATGATTTAATTACATTGTTGGACATTTGTGTTGATATAAGCTATTTGCTAACTTATATAATGAAAGATGCACTCTTAAGCAGGAATAAGATTGTATTTTATCAATTTAACATAGACCAAGTTAAAGCATATGGAGACATTCTGCCATAACATACACTGTAATTAAACTATTCAAAATGAAGAAAACCTGATTTCAAATAAACACCAAGATGTAGGACCCTTATTTTAAACATTTTTATTTGCTGAGAGTGATGGATATTTAACCACAGATGGAGAAGCAAAACTCAGGGTTTGATAAATTAGCATATGAAAAAATATGCAACAATCAGAATCATTTATGTAAGAATGAACAAATTTGATTTTATGAAATTGTTATTGAAGAAAGCAAACAGCACACATTAGATTTTATTACTTACAAGTTTAAGAATTTTTATGCCCATACAGGATTTCATTTTTACATTGTATGTGTGACATGTCATATCCGACTGCCTAAATTGCTTAAAAACTTAATTTCATTTTAATAGAATTCAGTCTTTGAGAGCTCCGTTAATAAAAGTGAAATATAGATTAGTTTATATGTGAATTCAGTGACTCCAGGGCCAAAGAAAATAAGGTATTTTAGGAAGGAATTTTTATATTTACTCCTGTTACAGTTTCAGCTTTTCTCCCTTTGCCTGGAAGTACTAGTGAAGTTTCTAACTTCTTTCTTTATTCCCTTATTGACTCTTCCTCACGGTAGAAGGGTAGATTTGGTGTCTGGTGAGGGTCTGCTTTGTAGTTCAGAGGGATGTTTTTTAACTGTGCCCTCACTTGCTATTGAGGGGACTAGCTAAATCTCTGGGGTCTCTTATAAGGGCACTAATCCCATTCTAGAAGGCTTTCCCTCTTTATACTGTCACCTTCAGGGTTAGGATTTGAACATATGCGTTTTGGAGGGGACACAAATATTCAGTCTATAGCAGAACCCAACATGCAGTGACTAAGGGAAAGCAGGATCCTAGAGCCAAGGTTACCTGGTGAATTGTTTCCAAGTCTCTCTAGAACACAGCTGTAGGATGGCTTTCCTTTAGAAAATAGTACCTTATTTTCTTACGCCCTGGAGTCACTGAATTCACATTTAAACTAATCCGTATTTCACTTTTATTATATTAATGGAGCTCTCGAAGACTGAATGAATTCAGGCATCAGATTGTATAAACGGATTGGCACAAATTTGGGGTCTTAAGAGTTAAAAAGACACTAGATAGAATCTATAAGTTTTTCAAAGTGTTCTTTGAAAAATGAGTACTATGATCAAATACATTTTGAAAATTCATCCTCTTTTGTAGATTTTTAATGCGTATTAATAGCATGTTAATAGGTTCTGAAAAATAGGTAACCTAGTATTTATTCACAGTAGTGTGTTTTCAAGAAACAGCTCAAATAAATCATTCTGGGGCAATGTGGGAAACATTTTTTTTTTAATTTGGTGGGAGTTGGTAACATGTGAAGCAAAATATAATTGTGATATGGACACAGGTCAACTTGACCTTTCTATAATTTCTAAAACATTTTTCTCTGTTCCCAGATGGTAGAACCAGTGACCTGAATCAATTTTAATGTAATTCAGCTTCTAATCAGTTTATTCTGACACAGTTGAAATAATTCTAAAAAATTAATAGAAATGAGTACAATTTTAATAAAAGTACTATCACAATTTAGTAAATGTATATTCTCCTGACCAGAAGTAGTAGTTCTTTTATGTGAAAAAAAATATATATGGGTGCAGTCTATTTTTTCACTGCCCCACAGACCCAATTAAACTACCATTTGGCAGCTATTATTTTCAAAACTACTTCTAAATTCTAGATTTAAAATGTATAATTTCTCAATAGACTTTTTCTACCTGTGTTGAGTTGGGGAACTTTTTCTCTTAAATTTCTCATTAAAATCAGAAGATATTTTTAATTGTGAATGCCTTGTTAAATGCTATGGCTATACTGGTAGTCTGAACACTTTATTAGTGGCTTAAAATGTCTTTTACTTGTCTCTACATTCCTGAAAAATATCCTTATGCCAACTTGAGTCATTATAAAAATGAATTCTCTGATAATTATTAGAGTTCTTCCAGCTTACTAGAAAATAGAGGTGTAACAGCATTAAAATAATTTCTCATCATCTTCACATGGAAAATTTTTTTTATGCTTTCCAGTCCTCATGAATTTTATTTTTGTGTAAGTGTGCGTAACTACATATTCATCCACTAGTTATGGAAGAAATGTAAATTAAAACAATAATTGACACTTTACCTCTATTAAACCTGCCCTGCCCCCAGCATCAAATCAACAAAACATGTGAGGTTTTAGCAGCTAGTTATAGGCTAGAAATCTAAACTCTATATGGTAGACACTGCTGGCTGTCCACCCAGTAGCCACTCTCCCCTCTTTTCTAACAACCCCATTGTTCGTAGCAGTGGCAATGTGCTCAGCTAAAAAATTAGTATTTCCAGCTTTCTTTACAAAAAAATGTCATAACTTCAGCAAATGATAAGTCGAGGGTTTCTTGAAATGCTGTTCCCCTGATATAGACAACAAGGGGTGGTGCCTTTTCATCCTTCCTGAAATGTTGATGAGAGGCAAGAGACAAAGCAATCATATCATGACTAAAAAGATGAAAGCTATATGCTTAAATTAATAAAAGAGAAACCTGGGTGCAGCCTGGGACATTTATCATAGAGTTGCTGCACCAGCCCTGAACTTCTTAAACCAGAATTATCAGATGAGAAACAAAAGTTCTCAATTTTTAAAACCTCACTCAAGTCAGGTTTTCAAATGCAATATTAACTCATAATAAGGCTCTTATGAATTGCAACCCTACCCTTTGGAACTTCTCACCAATGAAAGGAAAGTTATATACATTAAGGTATTTATGGTAGCCTTTTCTATATTGGATTAACACCAAAAATGTTAGATAGCCAACAATGAGAGAATGTTTAAATTATGGTAAAAAACTTGGACTATTAAGCCGATCTTTAGAAATCAGCTTTATGAAGACATAAAAGATTCAAATGTGAAATTTTATTTGCTCTATTTATAACTTGTGGGAAAACTATTAGTTGCCATAGTTATTCTCAATTCCCCTTCCCTTTTCTACTTCTATTAGAAAGTCTGGAAAGGCTTACAGTTTCATTTCCCATCCTTTCGTGGAGCTAGAGGTGATCATCTTGTACACTTGTGGCCAACAGATGAACACAGATCTGCTGTGGATTTCTAGAGGTTTTGCTTTTATGAGAAAGGGACCAGATGCCTCCTTCTCCCCTTTTCATTTTGAATACAGACACATTGCTTTGAACTGCAGTGTCCATCTCGTTACCATGAAGGAAAGGCCAAAAGAATCTGAGACCTTGGTATCTTGGAGTCACTGAACCAACGCCAATAACCAGCAACTCTACACTTCTCGTTATGTGAGAAATATAAACCTCAATTTGAAAAACCATTGCTACTTGGATCTTTTTAAAGTAGAAAGCACTTCTACCTGAAAATATGAGTGATGTGAACAGAAGATTTGACAGAAAAATTAAAGCAGTGGATCTATTAGAGTATTAATAAAAATGATTTGTTAAGAAAGGTTTTGTGCAATAAATCATTTAAATAAAAGTATTCAGCGCTTAAAGGAGGAAAGATTTAATTTTGTTGCTATGAACACATTTGCCATTTAATCTAAATTATTTTAATTCTAATACTCAGAACCTTTCTCCACTGTATTTTATTCAAGAGTCAGTCAACAAAATGTTAGTAACCAAAACACGTTTCAATAAAATTTTATGTTTATACATATAAACAATGAAACAGCACCAAGGACATTTGTAAAATTTCATCATACAGTTTTGCATGTGGTAATAGAAAACTTTAAAAAGTTTATCAAAAACAAGGTGAGATTTTCAACAGATACTTCAGATATTCAAATCCATACACAATCTTCTGCATATCAACTTGAGTTGCATAGGCTAAGATGAAGACCTTTCACATAATGTAGAAGATGTGATGCAATTTGCACTTTAATTGGCATTGTACTTCCTCAGACTTGGGCTGCTTTCATCACAAGTATCTTCTATTCCTGAGAGATCAGCTACATCAAGATGGCTCATCAGCTAAATCACGTTGGTCAAAATACCTAGTAAAGAAATAATTGAGTGTATGCTTAAAGATATTAAATGCAACACTACTTACAGTAATAAAAGACTGCAAACAACCCAATCATCTGAGGGGACTGGTTGAATAAACTATGGTACAGCTACACAGTAGAAGACTAAACCTTTTACAAAAAAGAAATGAGAAAAATACCTACACTGCTACAGTGTAATTTCCAGGATTAAGTGAAAAAAAAGGAACAATGTTATGTTTAGTATGCTACCTCTTGTAAGCCTATGTAGGAATGCAGATATTTGTATTTGCTTAGACTTTTAAAAAGAAACAACAGGATAATCCAGAAATTAATAATGAAATGGATAACTACAGAAGGGAGAAAAGAGGCTAGGGATGATAAAGGTGGATTCTAAAATACTCAAAGTGCAACCTGAATTATAATTTTAACTTTGGAACAATGTAAATGTTTTATGTAATTATAAAACAGGAAAAAAAATACAGAATCATTAATCAAACTCTACCAAATGAATCTTCCCATATATCAAGTTGGTGGCATAGACACACAGGAGAATAATTTCAAATGGTCTTAGACTCAGTGTTCTGATATATGTGCCTAGTGAGATATACCAGGGACAAAAAGAACTGCAAGAAAGTTTTTAAATGATTTCAACATTTTTTACTATCAGTGACACTTAATATTGTTATTCTGAAACTATTATGTGCATACTATAGGATAAAGCCAATTATGTTAATGTTATTGGAAACCAGGCTTTTAGCATAGGAGAAAAGAAATGTAACATTAAAGAAAAATCATGTAATCTTAAATTAGATCTGAAATATCAATTTGAGCTCAAGATTTTATCTTTCTCTTTCTAAAAATACAGTTCCTCAAAAAAGGCCTAAATGCAACAACCAACCTAACAACAACTAGCTTCTCTAACGTCCAAATTGTGGATACTAAGTACCATTCTCTACTTTAAAAGAAGAACCAGCATCCCCAGGAGAAAAGACTGATTCCAGATTCAGATCCAGATCTAGAAATGTCCAAGATATGTACGAATCATCTTGACATACCAGAAAGTAAGAAAACTATAAAAGACCACTAAGATTATATAACAAAAAGCATAGGAATGAACCTGAGGGGCTCCCACTGGCCAAAGATAGAACAATTTGAGCATCAATAAGATTGCAATGGAGTGAAATGTATCAAATGTTAAAAATCCTAAATTCGAAATGATAATCTCAACCCAGAAACAACTTTATTGGTCATCGCTGGGAACTGCTGGGCCACAAATCATTATTCTAAAAATTAGTAAATAAAGGGGAAGAATTTAGCATGTATCCTGCTTTTTTGGGGGGAGGGGGGATAAACTGTATTTCAGGGCAACCAAATTGTTGAAAGGAAGATATGTTTCACAGAAAAAATTTTAGGTATAGATAAATAGGGAATGATAGAAAAACCAGTATTTTTGAATCCTAATGAAATAATGAATCTAGGCAAGTCATGAATGGGTGACAAACCCAACAGGTAAAAAGTATGGATTTTACTGAGTGCAGTGATCAAATTTATCACCAGTATAAGTGGGACAACTAGATATGTGCCTCTTGAAGTGATATAACAGCACTCATGGAGTCCTGTCAAACAAACACTATATAATCAAGCCTTTAGACCTTTCTACCAGTTTATAGAAAATACAGAGGATAGAGGAGCACATTAAACACCACCATGAAGATATAGTTGCCAAAACCAAAATGGGAAATTTTACAAGTCAAAAAATCCAATTTCTTCAACAAATACATGGCAAAGAAAAAAATCCAGGGGGTTGATGGAGAGATGTAAGAAACATATCAAACAAATGCAATGAGTACATCTTACTTGGATCCTGGTTTAAACAAAAGAGATTTTTGGGACAATTAGGGAATATGAAACATATTTCCTAATACCGTCTGCCTCCTAATCCACTGATATAATATTATGCAGGTATGACAGAAGATCCAGTTGTATTGGTTATGATTATTTTTTATCCTAAGTTAGGTAAAAATGGAAAAAAAATTGTAGACTAGAAAAGTATCTGAGATTATAAACTTCACGTAGGAAAATATATAGATTATAGCAAGTTTGAAAAAGTTTGGAAATATTTTATCAACAGAAAATGCCCAATGTTGACTAGGAGATAGCCACTCTCATTACACTTTAGTGGGAACACAGAATGATATGAGCTTTCTGTAAGGCAAACTGGCAGCAAATCAGTTTTAAAAACAGTCATGCGCCAAAATAACAATGTTTTGGTCAACAACACACCGCATATACAATGGTGGTATACCATATAGCCTACGTATGTAGTAGGCTTTATCATCTAGGTTTGTGTAACTACATTCTGATTGATGAAAGTGCCTAAGGATGCATTTCTCAGAACATCACCGTCGTTAAGCTGTGCATGACTCTAATGCCGTTTGACTTATTTCTAGGAATTTACACCTAGGAAATACTGGAGCTATATATATATAAAGATCTTCACTATAGCATTATTATAGAGAAAAACTAAGGGAACTGTGATACATATAATAAATATAATATTATGTTTCCTCGCACCTCAATTTCCTCTACTGTAAAATGGAAACAATACTCTCTACCAACATTAATACTGTTACAAAGCAAAAGCCAAGGATTACTTACCGACTAACCAAGCATATTAATAAATTCAACGCAGGAACCCTCTCATCATCTTTGCTGTCCTAAAAAAAAAAGGAAGGAAGCCACATATGGCAGAACTCAAAATGTAGTCTGTTCCACCCTAGTATCTTTGAAATAAATTTCCTTTTAAGAGGAAAACATGAAAATTTTATTAGATGATAGTTAAGAATCACAGGAAAATAGGAAACCTAAAGAAAAATGAGAAAACTAGAGTTAATGATCCCTCAAAAAACATCTAAGATCATTTTTTAAAGAAATATCCCGAATAAGGAAAAGAATTGAGAGTTCTAAAGAGGGTAACGGGAGAATTTTTTTTCCCTAGTTCCAACTACAGCAGCAAAAAATAAGCCTATGTCCTAACTGGACTGTAATGAAAAAAGTGTATAAAAGTATTTTAAAAAACTTGCAATTGAGAAAGGGTGAAATCCTGACTTCCAGCATAAGACATACCAGAAAATATTCCAGATCGGGGCTCTCGATTATGATATAAGTAGTTTCTGAACTATACATTTTAGAAAGTTCACTTTAAATATTTGTTAAAATGACAGAACTAAGACACATAGAAAGTAGTTTAAGAGAGTATGAAATTTATTTTTGTACATTTCAAAGAAGTCACAATAACCTATCAAGTAATGTTATAACAGACATGCCATGTATTGATTCAAATGCGGGACACTCGTCCATGATGTTACTATACTCAATTCTTCTATGTGCTAAGCACTATATGGACAAAGCTGAATATACCATGTTACCTGCTAATAGCACAGAAGATGAAATATCCACATATTAGCTTTAATGAATGGAAAAGTATGTGAAGTGTCTTAAAAAAATTGTAAAGTATACTGGGAAAACAGAGAATGAAGAGCTTCTTTTAAGCTGTTAGTATCATAGAAATGGTAGAATATGATCTGGATTGTGAAAAGCAAATGGTATTTGGATGCAGATTGGAAGTGGCTCTTCTGTAGAGGAAATAAAGTCTAGGAACAAAGCACAGGGAATATTTAGTGAGTAGCAAGTACATTTTGCTTAGAGTATAGGCCATGTCAATTAGTTTGGGCTATATCATGGTTGTTCAATGAATGTATTTTGGAGTAATAGAGAACAAGTATACATTTTGTGGAGGGGAAAGGAGGGATGAAAAAAATTAGAAGTGGGCTTAATCTGGTTTGAAATTAATTTCTATTGTAATGTTGCAGGCATGAGTTGGAGGAAGGGTCTGATTGGAGAAATTCAAAACAATCATTGGGCCAGAGACTGCTAGTTGACCACTCCAGTTTCTTGCCTTCTCTTATTTAGTAACTGAAGCTCCTTTTTAGCTAGGCATACTGCCACTCAGCTAAAAGTGAACATTGCCCAGTTTTTTATGGCCATGTGACTAAATTCTGGCCAGTGAGCTATATAGTCAGATGTACTGTGGAACCCCTGGGAAGGCTCTTTGAAAAAGGGACGGCCTTCTTTTCCTCTTCTTTCCAACTGTCTATAATGAAATACAACGGCAGAAGCTCCAGGAGCCACTTTGGATCATGAGGTAAGCGTGATGGAAGCCACATGTGGCAGAACTCAAAGGCCTGGGTAACAGTTGTCTTAAATCTGATCAGCCTACCTTCAGACATTATCTGAGAAAAATTTCCATTTTATTTAAGCTACTGTTATTTTGGGCTTTTCTATTATGTAGCCCAGTCTAATCCTCATAAAATATTCTGTGTTTTCTTAATTGGAATCCTTCTTTATCAACATATCACAACTTACCACTAAGAGCCTCACTTCAGAGCATCTTCTTGCAAGCTGCCGAATCAGTGAATGGGCCTCAGGTAATAAAGGTTTTTCAAGACAAGCCAATAAAGCATAAAGCCATCTTCCCTAAATGGAATTTAAAAAAGTAATAAGTAGGCAGATATTGTACCATATGTTTTAACTTGTTTTTTAAATGTCCAATGTTGTGCCTGGTTATTTGTTATGAATCAATTCACAGAATATTTAATTGTATTATGTTTAGATATAAACAACAAAGGGTCATCTAGACATCCAGGTGATATTTTTTATATCTTCTACCTATAGACACATAGAACATTAGATACTTAAAAATATTCCTATCCCCAAAGAGTTAGTTTCAGAGATTCTTATTACAATTAAAGTCCTAATTCATAGGTAGAAAACTACTTTACGATCTGTATAAATCATTGCAAAAATTAAAATACATTTTTTCTCTGCCTTCTATAGACAGATATTCAAATCATTTTATAATTTTATAACTTTGTCCCTCATATCTATATAAAGGAACTATAGTCTAGATAAAAAGTTTTGATACTTGTATAAATACCATGGCAAGCTAAATTTATCCCCATCCTTTTTTTTAAAGTGGGTTTTTCTTTTCAATTATAAAAGTAGGATATACTTAATGCAGAAAAACTAAAGAATACACAAAGCACAAAGGAAAAATAAATTTGCAATACAATCATCCAGATAAACTTTCTGCTAATTTTTAAAATGTTCATATTTTTCCTATGCAGACACACAGCTTTTAAAAATAAAGTTTCATCACCATAATGATAATATGGTAATATTTGGTATCATCTTTTTTACTTGCAATACATAATATTTCCCATGATGTTAAATTGGATTAACAAGGGATATAAGTTTCAACATGGCGCTTATATAAATACTCTTTAACCAAGCACTTATTATACTTCCCTGTCACTGCTGGTTTATTCTTTCTTTACCCAAATTTTGTGAGAGTATAATGATTGATATTATACTCCTAGAACCCTGTCTAGAGTTAGAACACAATAGGAGCTTAATTAAAATATTTGTATTTGTGGAATGAATGGTCTATTGTGAATTCACCATAATTAACTTAACCAATTTCCTATTGTTGAGGATTTAGGATGTTTAATTTGTTGCTGTTATATAAAAAATAGTGATAAATATGCTTGAACATAAGTTTTAGAGCATCTCTGATTGATTTCTTGGGCTAAATTCCTAGAAATGAAACGGTGGTGTCAAAGGGTTCATAAAAGTTCCTGAGATATAATCACTAAATTGCACCCCAGAAAAGTATTTATCAAATATATTTTCATAAGCAGTGTATATGACTGAGTTTATTTTGAAAAACACATTACTTTGGAGAAACCTGAAGATTATTAGAACTTTAGATAACAATTTACGCAACACAAAAAGTTCATCAAGGAACCACAAATCGGTAAGATTTTTTCTTAAAACAATCTACATCCAGGTTTCTTTTATAAACAGTGAGCAAAATTTTCTTCTACATTAAGAAAACTACTATACGTTTCAACTTGACTCAAGTTTTCAAGCATACATTTACTATGTAAAGCTAGTATTCAGGCATTCAAATGGTCTCTACAATTAGAAGTTGCTTGAACCTCTAGCAACTAAGATGTATCTATGCTGAAAGGTTCTTTTCCTCAAGGTTAGTGAGCACACTGTGACAATAGTAAAAAATAAAGGCGAAATCCAAAACCAAGTAGCCAAAAACCTTCCTTAATAGCTTCACACTTGGATAAAATAAGGCTGTATTTCTCAAAAAACTATCAGACAATACCAAGTAAAGAAATTCTAAAAAAGTCTTTTTCCTTTTGCTAGTTTATGATATTCAAACTTCCTGTGACAGGTTTTTAAACACTAATATTCTTAATATTAGAGTTCTGAAGCTATGGTTACTTAGGGGAATTGAACACTGTTGATTTAAGAGACAGATTATTCAAAATAAGACTCAAAGAATTAACAGGTTAAACTTCAGTAAATCAGATGGTCAGTGGTTCAGAAACAGTTAATGGTTCCCCTGGCAAGTATAGCTACATTTTTTGGTAATACGCTTTCGCTAATTAATAGGAAAAGCCAGAATTATTACCTCTTGAGTGGATAATCTTTATGTTTTGAAAAAAATCTTACAACAGAGTTAAAAATATTAAAGGAAGAAAAACAGATTAAATAGTGATAAAAGGTCACTATCAGACAGAAAAAAAATTTAAAGTTCAACATCTAGATTCCAATGAATAAGTAGCCTAAGAATATGAACAAAGTTATCTATTGAAGGTATTAGCTAACATACCAAAGCATGTGAAAAATATTGTTTTGCTGACATTGAAAGAAATATAAATTACATTTACTTTGAAGTACTACTATAAATTTGCTAAATTTGAGAAATTCATTATAAAATGTTAGATTGAACCATATGGAATTACTGATAACCAAACGTTTTTTAGCTACAAAAATGGCAATTTCATATGGTTCAACTTAAAGTAGGATTCCAGGGAAGAGAACTAACTTTAAGCAGCCACTGCTGATGCATTATCAACTCATTCATTTCTTCTGGAAAGCAATCTGGCAGAATGTAACAAAGGCTTATAAAACCTTGATCCAATAATTCTACTCTAAATATACCCTAATAAATTAGTAGGAATGTTTACAATTTAGTCATGATTGTAAAATATAAGAAAGAACCCAAACGGTCAATAATGAGAGAATCAAAGTAAACTATGAGATATTAAGACAATGGCAATTATGTGATTATATTATTATACAGAAATATATAAATGAAATGTGAGCCAGAAAAAAACAGAATATATACATTATTTATAATTATGTAAGACATGTAGGACCACTGAATCAGAAATAGTGATTTTAAATGTTTTTTTCCCTTAAAATGTATATATAGAGATTTAAAAGAAAAAATATATAAAAAAGTAAACTGAAAGTCTAGTGATAAATAATATGGTCATTATACTTATGAAAGAGACTTATCTAAGCCACTTGGTTGAATGGCAGGTTGGCAAACTTATACACTGTACTGCAATGTTAATTTATCTGTTTCTCCCAGTAGACTCTAAGCTTCTGGAAGGCAAAGATTATATCTCTGACATTTTTTTTCTCCAAAGCGAGACTTTCTCACTTTTGCAAATATCCTCAACTGCGAATAATATTTATTTCTAAAAATTACATCTAACTTCAGATGATAAAACTTCTTAGAGGATTAAGTAGATAAATTATATAATGCCCACCAAATTTACCCAATTTTGAGGGTGAAAAATGAGCTGTGAATATAAAGCAATAAAATAGAGGGGTAATGTAGCATGGTTGTTAAGAGTAGTCAGATTGCCCAGACATGAGTCTCAGTTCTAGTTAGTTATGCACAATCTGTGTGACCTCAAGCAAGTTACCAAATCTCTATGGATTTCAGTTTCCTTATCTGTAAAATGGAAATAACAATAGTTCATAGGTTATCAGAAGACTCAAGGAATTATTACATATGAAGTCATTAGAATAATGCCTGGCACAAAGTGCTTGCTATTATTGTTGTTATTTATGATATGCTTTTGTGAATTGGATTTCAAGGCCATTTTAGAAAATGCATTTCAAACTTCTAAAGCCAGTGCCACTCAAAATGGGTCTGTGACCTGTTACTGGTCTGCAATGAGATAAACAGCTTGTCCTAGGATAGAAATCAAAATGTTTAGTTGACATTTTTCTCCTCCAAAGCGAGACTTTCTCAATGAAGAAAGTAGTATGTTGATTTACATTCTAGTGTAAATTCCTTATTTCACTGGAAACAAGTATACATAGTTTTACATATAATACATACACTATCTATAAATACTGGAGAGTCATATCTCATATATAAGTAAACATAATTTTGTCTTCATTATGAAAATAAAAAGATGTAATACTACCAATTCTGGGGTAAAGTCTCGTTCTCCAAACCAATTACTCAGGTATTCCAAGACACTAGTTACTGTTGCCTAAAAAAGGGGAGAAGGAAGTAGAAGAACTGATTTAATAATAAAACAGTAACCAGTTCAACATGAGTTTTGTTAAGTTTAGTTAGAAAGCAACTCTGTTGTTTAAAATGGCCCCATTCTTTAAACTTCCAGAGAAAACTGTGACTCTATTAATAATTTGATCAGATAGCTCACTCAGTGAGAAGAGGCTTTTAAGACACATATTCTTGTATACTTTCAAGTAGCAATACCTTGGTTTAAATCCTAGGATTTAGTTTGTAACTACTTGAATTAAGTTTATAACTACTTGAAAAATTCTAAGAGCGGTTAAAAAAAGTCTTTGCATAAATTCCTTCAGATTATTTTCATTAAAACAAAGTATAATCTAAAGAGAAAGTTAGCTAGAGAAAGATCTGTTTTAAAACTACAGATAGAATTTATCAATGTTAAAACTGTTCTCTGGCTTTTTCAAATATAGTTGTACACTTGAAAAAACTCTTATTGAATTCAGAATAATTACTACGGTATCTTAATGCAAATGATCAAGTAAGAGAAACTGTCAGCCAGTATATGATTTACAAGAGTATGACTCTTAAAAAAGAGTATTTTCCAAGGGTATCCAATGCTATGTGAAGACAAAACCATCAAAGTTTTTATTTTCTTTAAGTAGAAAGAGTTCCTCGTCCTAAAAGACTGAAGAACCAAAGTCTGTATTTCTTTCCTTTTATCTAAGAAATTTATGTAGTAAAGTTTTCAGGGAGTTAAATGTTACAATAGATTTCTGACTGCACGGGGTCAGTGTCCTTAATCCCCATGTTGTTCAAGGGTCAAATGTAGTTCATTCTTAATGGAATATGTAGGATACTTGGAACTAAAAATAGCAAACTAACTTTAGTATTTACTTTAAACCCCAGAATCTAAGACATATTACCGATATATATACATTTGAATGGTTTAGCGCCATGATTAAGAGCATCAGTTCTAGAATTAGAATCCCAGTGTTGCCATTAAAACTTGTTGAAAAACTACCTACATGTTCTTAACCTCTTTGTTTCTTTGTCTCAAAAAAAAGGATATTAATAATAACTCCCTATATAGGGCTGTAGTAAGAATTAAATAAGAACTGATAAAAAGTTTAGGGCAGGGTCTTGCCTAGTAAAAAAATTTAGTAAACATATTCAAATCCTTTCACACACATCACAAACAAAAGAATGCATATATACTTATTATTAGATGGATTTTACCTGATTCATTCTGCTAACAATACTAAGCAAAGGAGGAAAACCAATCTGGAAAAAAAAAAAAAGAGATTGAAATGTACAAAATGGTATTATAAGGGCCTTTATTTTTTTCCAAACTGGTGAATTTCTCATTACAGTTATTTAGAAACAAAGAATAAATGAAAATGAAACAAAATTCCTTTGCTGCCATTACAATAAAATATTTTGTGAACTATTACATTGGTAATGTCCAAGAAAATGATATCTTGAACTTTGAATGTGTAAATTTAAAAATAAAGAATAATTTTAGTAATTAAAATGTTAAAGTATAAAAAATTTTAAAATGATACTGATACTATTGGTACTATGACATTAATGTGTGATATTTTTAAAATAAAGCCAACTTTTTCAGGAATAAGGTTACTCGAATAGGATTTTTTTTCAAGCCCAACCTAATTTAATTTAAAAAAATCTACTTTAGAGTTTAAAGCCAAGAGTCTTGATTATGAAAACAGCATTAACTTTTGAGAAACTTAAGAGAATTTGCATTAAAATCTTGCATCTTTAAATGGTTCTTTCACATGATATATGGTACTTGTACATATTTTGTAATAACAAGATAATACATTTTAATTCTTTATTAAATTAAAACACATTTTTGAAATGTAACATAAAGATTATCCAAAACAACAGGTTGTATGAGAAACGGTGCCAAATTAGCTCCCCTAGAGTTGAATCTACTTTCACGCCCACCACATGTGGAGGAGTGCCTGTTTTCCCAGTCCTTATCAACACAGTATTATCAGGCTTTCTTTGCCAATATATTACCTGAAAAATAGCAGCCAGCATAGTTATAAGTTGCATTACTGCAAGTGCATCTTCTTATATAATAATGATTTGTATTTCCTATCTGTGAGACGTCTATACTCTTTTTATTTTAATTAATTAATTAATTTTTAAATTAAGTTTATTGGGATAACATTGGTTAATATAATTATATAATTTTCAGGTGTACATTATAATTTGACATCTGTATATAGTATTGTGTGTTTACCACCCAAAGTCCAGTTTCCTTCAGCTATCATATATTTGATCCCCTTTATCCATTTCACCTTCCCCCTAAGATGTCTATACTCTTTGACTCTTTTTTTTAATTGGATTCTTGGTCTTTTTAGTGATTTTTGGAGCTTTTACCTTTTGGGGAAAAACTGGTTTTAAATAAGAAAAACACAATGTGGTACCACATAGCAAACAGTAAATACCAATTCGACAGAACAGAACAATATAAGGAGTTGGTAGTAATGCAGATGTTTGCAGAGGGTTCCATAAAAACATCTACAAACTTGAGGGCAGGTGAATCCTGAAGGGCAAGGAGTTGTCCCTATCATTTACAGTTAGACTAAAGCCCTGTGAATTTTAAATATAACTTCAACATTTCATCTCCAGAACACGCAATTTACTAAGCATTTTTAAGTACCTCTCCAATTGTGTCACGTTTTCCTGTTTTTCTGACTATTCATCACTCAATGTTCAACCCATGCTTAATCATTTAAAGAAACAAAATCTCATCTAACTCTCAAAATTCCTGCACAGCTAAAACACGAGATATGAAGCCAACCTAAAAAAAGTCATAGTACATTGTTTTAGAAACTGGGCTGCCAATTTTTAAGCTAAAGAGCTAATAAACTAAATCGAATTTGCAAACATTTTCTGTAAACAGCCGAACTAAATATTTTAGGCTCTGCAGGACACGCAGATTAGTCACATATTAGTTTGTTCTTTACAATGCTTTAAAAATATAAAAACCATTCTTAGCTAATAAGCTGTACAAAAAAAGGCTGTGGGCTGGATATGGCCTAGGCTATAGTTTGCTGACCCTTTATACTACATGATGCATCAAAATTAGAATACTTTTTGTTTTGTTTATCCATTTATCACCTACTTGTATATAATCAATTCCAGGACTTTCATTCTTAGCTGGTCCAACAGCCCCTTCAGCACATAACCTTTCACCCAAACAAAATTTTTTCCAGCCTTCTTCATCTTCAGATTTTGGCTAAAAGAAAAAAAAATGAATTTACTTATTTCTATGTATTTTTTTAATACTGAACCATGCAAAATGAGGACTCCTCTCTATTACCACTACCTCAATACAAAGATATGATGCCTGTTATGGACGGAATTATATCCTCCCAAAATTCATAATTGAAGCCCTAACCCCCAGGAGCTCAGGATATGACCGTACTTGGAGATAGGGCCTTAAGAGAGGTGATTTAGATAAAATGAAGCTGTGGAGTGGGACTAAATCCAACCTGACTGGTGTCCTTGTAAGAAGAGGAAATTTGAACACATAAAGAGACACTAGGGATGGGCATGCACAGAGGAAAGACTATGTGAGGACACAGTGAGAAGGTGGACATTTGTAAGCCAAAGAGAGAAGCCTCAAGAGAAACCAAACTTACTGCACCTTGATCTTAGACTGCCAGCCTAAAGAACTGTGAGAAAATAGATTACTACTGGTTAAGCTGCCCAGTTTGTGGTATTTTGCTGTGGCAGCCCTAGCGAACTAATATAGTACCCGAGTGGTCACACCATATGTGAGACATATTTAGTTTGGATCACACTTTAATGGACACTGGCAAGCAAGGGTGTGTTTAAAAGAGGATGATAAAGATGGAAATTGGTATGGGAAAAAAAACAGTAAGAATGCTTACAAGAATGAAGGATATTTATTCCAGAGAAGGAGACATGATTACATACTTCACAAATTTAATGGGCTGTCCAGCCAAAGAACAGATTTATTTTACATCACCAGGTGGAAAAAGCAGGACTAGTGCTGGGAAGCATTTAGCTCAATATAACTACCTTAACAAAACAATTTTTATTTATACACATTGTCTTGCACATTACTTTGCAAAGGTATAGTTTTTTTCCCCCTGGGAGGAGAAATAGCTTCCGTTAGATTCTCAGGATACATGAGACTCTTAAAAGGTTAAAATCTATTGTCTAGGAACAATGTATCCACCTTTTCCCATTACTCCATTAGGTCAGAGCCTATTTCTGCTTCAGGTAGCACTGAATATCCTGATTATTAAATACGGTAGGTGCTTAATAAATAATTGGACAAATCAATAAATGTTTATATTTACATAGTTGACATCAGTGTGCTTTTAAATTTTTTCATTTTATTTTCATTTACATTTGCTGTGATGATCCCATGTTATTGTTACATAATATTCCTGTTTTGATGGATCATAATTTATTCAATTATGTTAGGTCACTTTCATTTTTGACAAAATTATATCATCATTGTGTTACTAATGTGGCTTCTTTTTGAATTAATAAGCATATACCCAAAGTCCTCACACCAGCAAGAAAATAATAATATATCTGCCTACCTAACCTCCCTTCTGTGAGGCCACATGGCATCATGAAAGGCTTTAGTCAGACAAAACGTCAGTGGCTTCCAGCTATACCTCTTATGAGTTAAATGGTCTTGGGCAAGTGGTATCAGTTCCTTTCATGCTTTACCTACAGCAGAGCTTCCAACTGGTATGGAAAGCATACAGAGAGGCTTATATTGAATCTCTTAGCTGGGAATCTCAGGAAGACTATGCAAGCAGCCTCCTCCATCTACTTCAATGTGCCACCATGTAAAAGATGTCAGGAAGCACTGCCCAGAAGCAGCTTCTAAAATCTGAAATCTATGCACTACCTACCTGAACTTGTCAGAAAAATTGTGTGCATAAGTGCATTTTTTTTTTCTCTCTGAAGATAATAAATAGCTTTTATTTAATTCTCATAAGAATATGACACTCCCTAAAAGGTTAAAAGTATTGCCCTGGAGCACACCTGAAACTAATCACATATTGTATATCAACTATAATTAAAAAATAAATTTTAAAAAAGAGGGAAATGTAAAAAAGCAAAAATTAAAAATCTATCAAAGGAAAATGTATTGCCCTGGAACAATGTATCCATCGCTTCCCCAGCTCCCTTTTTATTCAATAGTCCAGATACAGCTACTGAATAGCTTAATATTATATCTAAGCTGATAAAATGTAGGAAATATTACTTTCTAGTATGCATGACAGGCTTCACTAAAATGTCACTGGTATTGGCACCATTCTCTGATCAAGAAAATCCAAAAAGCTTTTATTCGATCTTTTTGTAAATACTGAAAATGCATTTATTTCTTAAAAAGGAAATGTCTAGAAGACCCCTTAAAAACTTATAGAGGCCTGACAATTACCTATCCAAAGTCTCTTAAGATGCTGTGGATTAAAACTGTCACAAAAATAAAAACTTGTATTACTGATTCTATACTTTTCAGCCCACTGATATACCAAAATTGTTACTTTTAGTGGTGGATGGGAGACAATGAAAATAATATGGACTAAGTAAGTGAATCTTTAAAGACTGGAAATAGATATGGACTATTTTAAATAGGTACACACTGTACTACTTAAGCAAAGAAACTTACATACCATGGTCACGTTACTATCCAACTGTTGTGATTTCCAGTGACTTCTATGTCTGTTGACACTCTAAAGGAAGAAGAGTTAGACATCGATCTTCAGAGAATGGATACTTGAACCAAGAAATCAACTGCTGCATAACATTCTAACAATCCTAAAACTGGGAAAATATGTTTCAAACTGTATTGTGTCTAATGATTATAATAATTTTGTAATTAATTCATACATATTCTTTTCTTTATTCTTCAGAATCATGAATGTTATTTTTCCAACTACTGTTTAAGAACAGAGATAAATTTGAGAGAGGGAAGAAAATTAATTTGATTAAATGATTAAAGTATATTTACCTGTCGAACAACTGAAAACTGTGCCACTTGCTGCTGTTGCCACTGAAGTGTGGGGGAATACCCTTCAGGAGCAGGTTGGCACCCTGAAAGCTAAGATCAGTTCATAATTGTTAGAATCAATGTTAGTGTTATAACTAGAATCTCATGCCTCTGCAAAGTAGAAGTAAAATCAACATGAACACTGAATAATAAAGTAAATGAGTAAGACTATACAAGAAAAATAAAGTACTTTTTGCTGATGCAGAAAAGAAGGCATTTCATTTTACTATTTATTTCTGAGTTTAAAACGTTAGGAAAAGATCCTTATATAATCACTTTAATAAGAACAATATGGAATGGTTTATAGTTGCAGTTTCTAAGAGATCTAAATGATATGAGCCCTAAAGAAATAATCTAGTACTATCTTTCTATAAAGCAAAACAGTTTGAAACAAAAAGATATATCCCAAATAAAGAATTTTGGTGAAGTAGAATGTCCTCAAATAATTTGACATTTGACTTTAAAAGGTCTGTATCTGTTTCCTAAAACAGCACATAGTTTACAAGTAATCACATATTGCCCTGAAATAAAACTTTGTTAGGTCACTTTTTAAAGCCAGGTATATAACACATCATCTTCCATCAACTAAAAACTTCTGAAAAGAAATTATATGAAACATTAGAGTAACTGCATTAAAATTTCCTAATTATAAACATCAGATAAAGAAATTACTTAGAACATAAAAAGAAAAGGACTTATCACAATTTAAAATTGCTCTTTCATGACCTTAGATTAAATAAACCTCCTCAGAGAGACCTTCTGTGACTAAAGTAGCTCTCTGAAAAAAATAAAGTAGTTCTCCGTGTTGTCATTGTTAATTTTCTTCATAGCAATTGTCATAATGTGTAATCATTTAATTTGCTTGTTTACCCTCTGTCTTCCTCAGGACAATGTAAACTCTACAAGGGTAAGGACTACCCTCTTGTTGTCTTTCCAGTGTTGGCAAAACCGAGCTGCTTAGTAAAAAATGTGTTGGATAAATGAATGAAATTGTTCAAAGTGTGCAAGTTGCTAGAAAAGTGTAAGATATTTAAGTTTATAAGTCTTAAAAAAACCCAGTAAAAAGCAGAACTGCACTAATACAAATTACAGTAAGATTAAACAATCCAATGATAATTAAGACAACTAGAAAAAGGTTACTTCAAAATAAAGAACAGTATAAGTGGCCTACTTAAAAAATTCTTTAGGATTGGATCATGTCCCTAAAATATGAAGAGCAAATCTCCATGAGTGCCAGGGTTAGTGAAAGCCTCTTAGGGGGCGGTAAATGCCAATTGTTCTTTTGGGAGAAAAAGCAAATGTCTAATTTCGTAGGGGGCAGTCAAATCTTACCTACATCAAAATTGATACTGCTGGATACTATAGGAACAGCCTTGGTCTTTTAATTTATGGGGGTAAAAAAAGTCCCCTGACGGGTAATAAAACTCACGGAAACATTCACACTTTGCTTCCTTTTCAACTTCTTTGGGTCAATTTGCGCTACCACAACATCTGGACATTGAGCTGCTTCGATCCTACAAATAAGTAATAAATGCAAGAAATGTGAAGACTATTGTGCTTTGTTCATGCGTAGTAAAACGAGCTATTTCATTATGAAATCAAAAACAAAGTTCAGAATTGCAACTGAGGTCCTGATAAATATGTTTTTGAAATTATCTGTATTAAAAGCAAGGAAATCTAAGAGCACACATCTTGCCATGGGCAATCAAATTTAATATAATTAAGTTCATAGGAACTCTTCCCACGTAAAGATGTAATCGAGTGATCTTGATCCGACCCGAACGCGCGTGAGATTGGGGACGGGGACGGAGGAGGGGCTTTATCACACCTGGGGATGGAACGAGGCACCGTATGCTGTGCCCAGGGGCAGGAAAGACGACCAGCCCACCCGCACAGGCCAAATCACTCACTGGACCCGCCTCAAGTATTCCTGAGGCGTCCTCGGAGGTACGGAGGGATCGAAACCCTCTGCCAAATCGCATGGCTCCACTGGCAACAGCCGAGGCATCAACTCCTCCACTGCGGACTCCGCTGGTACCCACGCCATGGTTTCCAGTTCAGGCAGTCCCACGTCTAGGTCACGGCGCAGGCGCACAAGTAGGCACCTTTGGCGCTGAGTTGAACAAGCGGCAGGGTTTACAGGGCGTGATTGCGCATGAGCGACCTTGCTGATTGTCCAAGATTAAAGCTCCGGTGGTATAATGAAGACTGCGACATTAGTTCCTTGCAGAGATGGTTCTGAAGTGTTTGTGCGTGTTCTCTCTTCCACCCTCCGTTCTCGCTTCTAAAAGTAGGGTAATAACTGAGGGTTATTCACCTTTAAGAAATCCTAGTGGTGAGGGATTCTTTAATGTTTTTTAAAATAAATGAGCAATATTACTGTAATGATCATTTATTGACCTCTAAATTTTTAGACCCCTGGCGGACAGGTCACATATAGTTCCTCATTTAACTTTTACAACTTTTTGAAGTAGGTGGTGTTATCCCAGTTTTGTAAGGGAGGAAATCGACCGAAAGAGAGGTTAAGTTTTACAATTGTGACGTTGTCCCAAAGGAAAGAACCAATTCCCCAGATTTATCTGACGCCAAATGAATGAAAAATTAATTTTCCAGAGGAAAATCTGGTGCTTGGCTACTTTAAAGATCACTATATTTATCTGAAACAAATTACTCTTAGAGTAGTCATCGCTTTTCTTTTTTTTATCAGAAAGCTCTCTTTCCTTAAATATAAGTAGTGCAAAGGATTAAGCTAATGGCAACACCCAGAAGTCGCCATTATTAATCTTAGGGTGAGTACTATTATCTCCATTTACAGGTGAGCAAACAAGGCAGAAATGGTTTAAGTAACTTTTTCTGGGTCAAAAATTGCAAGAAACAATGAAAGTATTGTATCTCAATCTTTGTAAACAAGCTCTGAGTGAATACAGTTGTCATATTTCTTACGTTTATGTTTATTACGGCTTTTTTTTTAAGCACTGCCTCTAGCAATTGATTTAGAAATCAGAATGCAACTTACTCGATTGAAGATAAAATGAGGACAAGAACTTAAGAATTAATGTGTTTGAATGGTGACTAAACTTTGAAAGACTGCCTCGCTACGATCAAAATAGAAGTTATTTGGTTGAAAAATGTTACCGATTTTGGAAGGAACAGACTTAAAGAGAGGAGTATGGAGAAATTCTCCCATCCTCAAACGTTTTGGTAATAACAAATTTTAAAAAGTAAGCAGTAACTTTATTTCTGGATTTTCTTTTACTTTTCTTGGGGGAAACTAACTTATTAGCAATTTACCCTCATTTTTCTGTAAAAAAAGAACTGGTAATTACCAACAACCAATGGAACAATGCTTACCACTGGACTCTGTATAAATATGTGGCAGAACTACACATGAATGAAGAAAGGAGAGGAATAGCAGAATGAACAAAGGTTATTCTGGGAAATAAATTATTTTCCAAAGGAAGAAGTAATAAAGACCACGAATGTTTCTGAAATAGTTCTAAAATTTTTAAATACACAGACGTGAATTTTTTCAGGAGAGAAGAAAGTAAAAAAATTTATAAGAGTTGCTTTCTGCTACTTCAAAACTAAGCTGACTTAAAAATTACTAACGAGTTTTGGAACATTTTAATATGGTTATGCATTGGAAATTGCACTAGTATTTTTGATAGTTTTAGTAAGACATGAAAAGTAGCTACATTTAGTTGATGAAGTTATTTTGAAAAAAAAAGCTTAATTTTTGGAAAGTTGAACTTCTAAAACAATGATAACTATTTCATTAACTTCTCCTTGGAAAGAACCATTCCTAAGATTCTGAGCTACTTCTCATGCCCCGTTTTCAAAGATTTCCAGTTACTTCTCAGTTTACAATGGAAAGATTTTTGTATTTCAATATTTCTTACATTGGTGATTGGTTATAGGAGTTACATGAGGATTGTGAGAACAGAACAATCAGCTGTTTATTGATGATGACATCTCTTAAGTCATCCTTGCAGAGCTGAATGCAAAATTTGTCCCTCGGTTTTATATGCCCTTTAATCAGCTCAGTTATTCTCAGATGTTAGTGTGTATAAGAATTATCTGGAAGAAATTATTTAAAATCAGACTCTGAGTCCTATAACTCTCTCTTCCAGAGAGGTCTGATTCTGTTGATTGGTTATGGGGCTCTAAAACTGACATTTTAAGAACCATTCTAAGAGAGAAACTCAGCTTAGTCCATTCATTTTATTCTTTCCCTCCCTGTTTTTTAAGATCTATTGCCCTAGAATTTCTTCTGTCTTATCTTACTTTTTCTCAATTCCTTTTCTTTGGCCACAATATAAAATTTCACTTGCCTCTTTGTGCTATTAAACTCTAATTAATTAAACTATCCAGTTAATATTTATCAGTTTTCTATTATGTGTCAGGCACTGTGGTAGGCATTGGGAATTACAATGGTGAGCAACTTCTCTCATGGTGCTTACAGCTTGGTGGACAGAGAGATGTTAAACAAACAGTGATACAAATCTATTTTTAGTGTTAACTGTGATAAGTGCTATTAAGGGAGTTGGGATGGAGAGGAGCCTTTCAGTATAGAAATAAATGAAGACCCAAGAATGAAAACAAGCAATGCTATTTATTCAGAGCTTGCTATAAGAAAGGAATCAGCCAATGCTACTTGCATTTTGGCAAAGACTCAAAGACAGGAAGAGGAATAGGAAAGCTTTATACTGAAAAAAAAAAAAGGGAAGGCTTCAGGTATGCCCTTGTTAGAGGCTCTTGGCATGGGGATGCTGTAGGAGAACTGCTATAGAAGTAAAATTACTTCTCCACCCTCTTAGGGTCTCTGGCTGGGCCTAAGAATTAAAGTGACATAAGATGGATTAACAGGAGAAAAGCATACACATTTTATTTAGTAATTTTTACATGTACATGGTGGGTTCATAAGAAAAATCAAGACCTAAAGAAGTTAAGGCCCAAAACTTATATACTAGGTAGGATGAAGAATAGTAAATTGTGAAAATGTAACAAGACAAAGGGATTTGGGTTAGGGCAGTTAATTGTGGAAAAGTAGGTAGGAAGATAAGGGTTAGTTTCATAATGTTTGTTTATATAGATTTATCTTGGCTTTGATTCCACATATCTGGTGGTAAGAATGTCTTCTTTCCAGGTATAGGGAGATGCACCTTTCACAAAGTTTTATCTCCAGCTTTCGGGAAGAAAGGAAGAATAGAGCGCCCTTCTTGCATCTTCTGTTTTTCAAGTGCCTTTAACTCAAAATAATTAATATGGCAAACTCTATTCTACCTAGAAATGGGACGTCCTATGAAATTGGTCAGAGATGCATATTTTGATCTTCTTTGGTCCTAAATTGGAAGCAGGGGAAAAATTAGGAAATGTGTCAATTATTAATCAAGTTCTGGCTATTTTGAGAGAATTATACTGGGGTTCTTGTTTGGCTTTTTACATTGTTGCTAGAAATAGCAATTTGACTTCCTACAAGTTTGACTTATAGTCAGCTGGCTTCCCAGGCCGGTCACTATAGAATAATAGATTGATTTTTTGGGATGGTTGCTGCAGATTATGGGTCAGAGTCTTATTTTAATATTTATAGTCAGGCCATTGTCCATTTGTATATTGAGTCTTAGCAGGTAGAAGAAAGAGTTTGTTTGTTTATTGCTGCAGGAAGTAGGTCATGTTGGAAAAATTGGAAAAACTTCAGCGTGGTTGATGCATAGAAAGTAGGGGGCGGTGCTACATGGGTGTTGTGAGAATTGTAGTTGTATATAGTTAACATTTATGGAGCATCCTCTGACCACCAGAACACTCCTCTAGTCACATAATTACTGAAACTTGGAGATGTCTCAATGAGAGGATGTTAGAATTAAGTTATTTACTATAGGATTTGGGCTTTTAGATGATTTGGGGACAGTAGAGCTTCGCCGTCAGGAAAGGGGGATAATTCTGAGGAGTAAGTCTCCTGGTTTAAGACCTATGTGTGGTTTTTTTCAGGCTTGACCAAAAGCAATTACAAAGGCTTTACCTGGCAGGCTTCATAGGGGAAAACTGCCCTCCCCACACCAGACTTAGTGCACTTAGCCAATGCATGGTAGTTTCTGAAGGGAGTTGCAGCCAAGGACTCAGGCCCCCTGACCAGCCATGTTCTTATGCATAGCTGCATTCCTAGCCCAGGTGTTTCCATTTGGAGGTCTTTTTATCTGGAAACTTAGCCACTCTGACTCAGTACCCAGTATTTTTTCACTCTCAGCGCCTGCCCACCCCCGTTTTGTTAACCTACAGGAGTCTTTTGTTTAAGGCTCCTTCAGCTGTGAGAGACCTCCAGACTTCCACCTTTGTGCCAGTCCACCCAACCCTCAAGCAGTGCATCATTCCATGAGGGTAACGGAACAGGGGGAGTTGGTGTTCTCACCAGGTTTAGTTAGCCTCTTGCCTATGCAGTCTCAGTAAGTGATTAGAGGTTTCACTGGTGCTTCCATTTCGGCTCTTTGTTGCTTTAATTGCCTTATCTGACATCTGGTAGCCCAGCTTTCTCTTCAGTTCATCTGAGCACTTGACAAATTCTATGATTCGGTGTCTCAACTAGTTTTACATAGAAGATATAGGGAAGAAGGGACACTAATTGGTATTAATTGGTAAAGAAGCAGTCATTCAGATTAGCCAGGTTAGAAAGGTAAGTGGTCATTTTGTGGTTTGGACACTCTTCCCGATTTTTGTCTGAGTTCAGACATGATTACAGAGTGGTCTTGTTTCTTGTCTTTATCTTTCATGGTCAGAGTGGCCTTGTCTGATGTTGGTGTGCTGTGAAATGGTTTGTATTCAATATAAGAATGTGGCCTGACTCTGAGTGCCATTGGCAACTCCTAACAACAGCTAGGCCCAGTTGATAGAGCCAGGCCAATTTTAGGCTCTTACCGGCTCCTTTTCTTTTTCTCAGGGCTAAATATTTTATACTGATTTCTCATTTAATCATCACAATATATTGTTATCCTAAGTGGTAGGTACTATTGTTATATTTATTTTCAGCTGAAGAAAATGTGGCTCAGAAAAGAATATATAACATGCCGAGGTCACACATAGGAGGTGGATGGAGTTGAGATTCTATCATGGGTGGTTAGACTTACAAGCCGTTGCTCTAAATCACTATGCTCCACAAGATACAGTTCAGTAAAAATAAGTACAGGAAGTCCTCACTTAACGTCATCAATAGATTATTGGAAACTGGGACTTGAAGCAAAATGATGTACAATGAAACTAGTTTTACTAGAGGCTAATTGTTATAAACAAGAGTTAAGTTCCTATGGCATATTTCTGGTCACAAAAACACCACCAAACTTCTAAACAAAGACCCCAAACACTTCTAATTTTAAATATTAAATAGATGTGAGCTATACATACATTTAAGAAAGATTAATAGGAACAAGAGAGACAATTCTTTTCCAACCTGCTTATTCTAGTTGAGTCAGGGGTGGCTGGAGCCTGTCTTGGCAGCTCAGGATGTAATGGCCTGCTGAAATGTGAAAGGGTTAAAGAATAATTAAAACCTGAAACTGGACAAAGGAAGTCCATAACTTAGGCCTAGTTTCTGGAACCCCTAACCACATTCTGTTAATCATGAAACTTGTAACAATGAGCTCATACGCTAACTGCCAATTTTAGCCTGTGTAACCCTGCTTGCTTGCGTGGCATAAAAATAATCAATTGTATATAAGCTGAAAATTACTGTTTGGCCATCGCCCATGGGAACATTGGCTATTGCCCATGGGAACATAGGCAATCACCCATAGGAACATAACATTCTAACACAAGCTTTCTGCTTCTGTACTTCCCGCTTGCACACCTGACCAGTGGGTTGACAGGTAGTGAATAGGAGAAAGATGGACCTTTGTGTTTAAGAATGGGATTTGGGGCTTAAAAACCTTGTATCTTGGCATTTCGAGGCTGCTCCTTTGCAAGGACAGCCGCCGGCTAATAAACTGTCTCCTGGTTAAGAGCACTCAAGTTGGGTCTGGTTATTCTGGACACAACAAGGACAGAAGGTAGGACCCCTTCTATCGCAGGGCTACATACACACACTCATACTTACTCAGACTGGGACAATGTAGACATGCCTGTTCACCCCTTGTGCACATCTTTGGGTTGTGAGAGGACACTGGAGTCCTTGGAGGAAACCCACGCAGACATGGGGAGAACTTGCAAACCACACAGACAGTGGCTCTGGCCAGGAATTGATTTTTTTTCTTTATCAATGTTATTAATGAAATAACATTGAATGAAGAGATGTTATCAGAGGACCTGCTCTACCTAAGAGCCTTTATGACCCACTGGTTATAGATTAGAGAGAAGTAATTAAGATAGGTGTAAGATACTAGTCTTAGTATAGGTTCTCTGGGCACGAGCAGTCTCTTTTATCTCTCTAAGAACACTGTCCTCAAGCTTTGGGGTTGAGATTCACAGAAAGGACTAGAAAGACCTAATACCGAAAGTCAAGGCAAGGTCTAATTCAATTATAGAACACAGAACAAAACCAAAACTTTACTTCTTTAACGTAAAAATACAAATCTGGCTTCTTCCTTTTAAAGTAGGAATTCCCTTCCTTGCTACGTGGGTTTTAGTAATTCTTATGTTCTTTATAAATCAAATACACATTTGATAAAAAGAAAGGAAAAAAGCTGTCAGTAAATAACCATGTTTTATTTCTTTGGGCCACTATAAATGGTTTAAGAGCAGATCAAAGAATTTCATTTGCATAGTTTGATTAAATGAACTCTAGTAATTCTGGAGTTGGTCAGAATTGCAGAATGATGTGGTATTGGAGAATACTACTATTGGAGCACTCTGGGGAATAGAAACAATTGCTATTGAAATAAGAACAAATTTTAATGCCAAGTCTTGTCAGCATTCAAAGGGGAGAGATGACAAGCATGAAATGAAAATTCCGTGTTGTACTATTGTATATAGGTTTTAAGTATAGAGTGTAGGTTTCAACACTCTGACTTTTGATATGCTATGTAAACTCTTCTATTCTCACATTCATTTGTTATGTATAAGGATTGGACTAAATGATCACTAAGGTCTATTTGAGTTTAGAATTCTGTAACCCTCATGTGTGATTTATAAATTAGCCTTATGTATTATTATTATATCTAATATGATTGTCATTGTGTGTGCAGACTAGAACACCAGACTGATATTATCCTATATATATAGACAACATACTACTGATGATGAAAATTCGAAATTAGAATCTGAGTACTGCTTTTTCTGGTGAGTACTCCAGAAATAGTTGGCTAGTGCCTTATAATTTCTGAGCAAAAGGAAGGGAACCCATGATAGAAAAAACTACAAGTGCTTCATTTATACTAGAAAACGAATTAAGCCAAAAAGAAGAAGTAGAGGTGAAAGCTCTTTCTGGTGGTGACCGTATAAAATTTCAAGAAATTTACATTATCATACTTCACCTGAATGTGTAGCACTGGAATCTCCAGTTTAGAAACATCTGTGGGTCCAGGAGTAGGAAGAGAATACTGGCTGCTACACTAACTAGTATTTAAGGTAATTAATGATTGAAGATAAAGTCATAGGGTGTTTAGAATACTTGTCCCCAGATAGTCCCTGGAAAAAAGTTCTAAGATCAAATACCTTGGGGAAATGTACTTAAATCCCACTGTTAAAGATCTACAAATGAATAGTAGCATATTAAAAATCCTGACAGGTCAAGAGACCTATTTTACATGATTTAACAGATGTCTTCCTGAATTTATTTGATCATAGTACCTCTCTTTCTTTCTTTAATATTCTCTGGCAATTTGAAAAATGCCAGTTTGAGGAAATTTAGAAATTTTGCTTTTAAAAAGGACTTTTTTTGGGGGGGCGTGGTTTATGTCAGAGTTTGTATTTTTACAATCTCAATATATGAAAATGATGATGATATTTTTTGTAATTGTTTAGATTTTCATGTTTAGATTTTCATGAGTATTTGGGGAACATTCATTTTATGCCAGGACCTCTACAAGGTGGTATAACTAAAAGCAAATAATTATAACCAGTTGCATGTTGGTAAATATTTAACAAACATCCTTCAGAACACAGATGGATCTCAATGCCTTAGTCCAGGGATATATAAATTTAGACAGCAAGAGAAGGTTGTCTTTCTCCAATTCCTAGTCTGACACTCCTCATTCAAGATCCCAAAACTTTTTCATTCTACTCTCCTCAGATAAAAACCTCTTAACTTTTAGTACACTAGAAAAAATAGTCTTCATGGTGAACATTTTCCATCTGAGTCCAAGGACCCTTTAAAATTTTTGTATCTTTTAGTCATTTCATAAATTTATATAAATTAAAGGGATAATGAAAAACAACTTTATTGGAAATTTAAGTATCTAAACGTAGCAAACTCCAATTTTTATTCTATATTTTCCTGGTTTTGAAGATATATCCAAATGGGCAGTGGCCTTCAAAATGCAATTACCCGCTCATTACCTGTGATGCATGAGTCTGGAACATACCCATCCTGTAAATAGTGATTGCAGATTTCAAATGCATCACTATTACATCCTAGCTTATTGTTACTTCTGGTTCTTCTTGCACTTGCATCATCAAAACATAAGACTCGAAGGATTTTTTTGAAAACTTTAAAGACTCATAATTTTGTTGGAGTGAAGACAGCTATCTTTTTTGCTCCCTAATTGCAGAATATTTCTTTTTAGTTTTATAAATGATCAATCCAAATAATTTTTAATTTCTAGATTATCTATTTCCTTCCCATCATCTTTGTATACACAACTACCATTAGCATTTGTCCACTTCAGAATCAGATCAAGCAAAATTATCCATATAAACATCATAAAGGATGAAATACTGTAATAGGTGCTCTTAGCAAAATAAGGTTGTCCAGATTCTTGTAGCAAAATATTGTGTAATGAAGTTATTCTCTTTGAATGACTGGATGAGAATACCATATTTTCTTTTTATCATTAGAAATATATTGTTAACTCATTGATTCTTGAGTTTGAGAAATTCATCTAGAAGATGATCATCTAAAGATTCATAGTCTAAGATTTTGCTATCATCATAGGGTCTAGGGCGCCATTCTCTGTTTCTGCGCATTCATCTTGAATTTTGAATTATTAACTATATTCAATGAAAGCTAAAAGCATACTACAAAGATCTTGAAAGATGCTACCACACTTTAAGCATTGCAAAAAGAAAACTGAAGGATGGTGCAATAGTGATATTTCACTATTGTATCATCTTAGGTAATTCCATCATTCTTCTATTTTCTTATTGTTTTAGTCTTTTTAAAGCATAGTTTGGAATAATTTTGATGAATAGTGATGAAATAATTCCATGAATGATGAAGTAGCAGAATGTTTCAAGATACAGGAAAAATAAGATCACTAAGAT
The DNA here is from genome assembly GCF_902729225.1 of Pteropus medius. Lineage (NCBI taxonomy): Eukaryota > Metazoa > Chordata > Mammalia > Chiroptera > Pteropodidae > Pteropus > Pteropus medius. Next base: position 15,051,365 of record NW_024354911.1, read on the forward strand.
TCTGTGATGTATCCTAGATTTATAGGAGTCCAGTGGACCCATATGCTAATTGCAAATAGAATAAGCTACACTTTATTTTTTAAAAAATAAATTTGTCTTTGTTCTTTGGAAGACATCTAGGAAAGAGGTCATGGAATATCAATTCTTACAAGTAGAACTCCAAAAAGAGAAAACCCCAGCAAACTAAATGTGGGTCAACTAGATCCTGATGATATATCCTAGGGTTAAACTCTTAAACTCATCCACCTTAAAGTATATAAAGATGTAAATGAATTTGTTACTCATCCTAACATCTATTTCATTGTAATAGGGAACCAAAGTCTTTGTTCAGCTGAAAACAAAGGAATTATGACTTCTTAGACCTCTCTGAGTTAGATGGAAAAGATCCCTTTCTGGGGACTATGAAATGACTAAAATTTTCAAAAGGCTATACTTTACTTTATCCTCACTGAAATCCAGAATCCTTCAGGATTTTCTCATCTATGTCCATTTCCCTATTCTTGGATTTTGTTTCTTTGTGAACGTCCTTATTCCACCTTTATACCATTGTCCACAGCTATTTACTTGCGGTGCTTTCAGTCAAGAATTCTCATTAAGGTAGCACCCTGAGCGCACTTTCTTTGCAGGTCTACACTGAATTTTGGCTTTTGATTCCCATTTCTTTTTCAGAATTGTATTAAAAATTTGACAAGCAGAGAGGGAGGAAAAAAAATTGGCGTAGATGATAGAGGTTCTATTCATCCCTCTGGCGATGAAATCAAAGTTGTGACGGTAATAGGGAGCAGCAGCAAGGAAAAATCGCCAGGGATCTAGATAAACAAGCCATACAACTAGGGAGAAGTCCAGGAAATCACCCTGCAACAGCAGAAGGTAGCATGGGGCAAGGATGCGGGGCTACTGGGTCTCCAGCAGCTAAGTGAGATGGAGGCAGCAGCAGCAGCAGCAGCCGCCTCTTAAAGGGGCCGTGTCTGTGAGCAGATTTTCACGGTGATGGATCTGCTTGCTCTGAGCACCAGTGCCGATTTGGCTGCACATAGGGGCCACTAGGGACTAAGAGGGAGACATTGTTGGAGTGAGGGCCAAGGCAAGACTCGCTCTGTACAGAAATGCCAGCAGTATCCATTGTTCCCTGTTGAGCCCTCCCCGCTCCCAGTGCACTGGACACAGCGCCACCATAGCCGTGACGTCATCAAACTGGATAACAGGGATCGCTCCGCCCAGAGGATTCCCTGAAACCCCGCCTCCCCCAACTCACGGCTCCAACGAAGCCGCATCTAGGTATATCTTTAGTGAGTCAGGTGCTCCTTGCTGAGCAGCACCTAGACTCACACTGGAGGCAGCTGGCCTAGCTTTCTGATGTGGCCTTTTGAGGCAACTGTAAGCACAGCATCTGTGGATTGCTTGCTGAATCTTAACAGGTGACCCCAGAGGGGCAGAGGCTTGGGCTAAATTTGGCCTGCAGCTAACCCCCTCTCAGGACTGTGCCACTGAACACCTATTTCACAAATCCACAGTAATAAGACCGGGAGACTTAGGAGCTTTGCTTAGTACATAGAAACAGACACGGAAAGGCAGCCAAAATGGGAAGACAAGCTGAAACCATATGAGAGAAGAGAACACAGATCCAGATATAATGGAGTCAAGTAATCTAACAGATGCAGAGTTCAAAACACTGGTTATAAAGATGCTCAATGAAATTTTGGGAAGCGTAGATGAATTCAGTGAGAACTTTAACAAAGAGATAAAAAACATAAAAATGGAAATGGAAATTATACAAAGGAACCAGTCTGAAATGAAGAAGACATCTGCGATGAGAAGTACATTAAATGGAATAAACAAAGCGAATAAAGAAGAGGATCAAATGCCCTATCTAGAGGATAGGAAAGCCAAGGACATTCAATCAGAATGGCAAGAAAAAAGATGCCAAGACTATAAAAATAATTTAAGGAGGATATGAGATGCTATCAAGGCTCCAAATATCCATCTGATCAGTGTAACTGAAGAAAATCAAAATGTCGAACAGCTATTTGAAGAAATAATGATGGAAAACTTCCCTAATCTGGTAAAGGAAATGGACATAAAACCCCAAGAAGCTCAGAGAATTCCAAAAATCAGGGATCCAAAGAGGCCCACACCAAGACACATCATAATTAAAATGCCAAAGGTTAAATACAAAGAAAGAATATTAAAAGCAGCAAGAGAAAAACAAATACATATAAAGGAACACCCATAAGACTGGCAGCCGATTTCTCAAAAGAAACTATGCAGGACAGAAAGGCTTGGCAAAAAATATTTGACAGGATGAAGACCCAGGATATACAACCAAGAACAATTTCTACAGCAAAGCTATCATTTAGAGTTGCAGGACAGATAAAGAGCTTCCCAGACAACAATAAGCTAAAGGAATTTATCACCACCAAGCCAGTATTACAGAAAATGTTGGAGGGACTTCTTTAAGAAAACATGTATCAAAACACAGGAATAAAGAATGGTAATAACTACATTTCTATTAATCAGTATCTTAAATGGAAAAGAATTAAGTGCTCCAACCAAAAGATAGAGTGGCTGAAAGGATAAGAAAACAAGACCCCTATATATGAAAAGGAAGGGGATGGAAAAAGATATTGCTTTGATGGACCTAGAAGGTATTTGTCAGAGAAAGATAAACACTATATGATTTCATTTATATGTGGAATCTAAAGAATAAAAAGAACAAACTAATTAAAAACAGACTCACAAATATAGTGGACAATTTGATTTCAGACAGAAAGGAGGAGAGTTTGAGGGGCTAGGAGAATGAGGTGAAGGGCTGAAGAAGTGCAAATTAGTAGCTGATGGATGGTCATAGGGATGAGGAGCAGGGCATAAGGAATGCAGTTAGCATTAATTCATTGGCTAGGTGGAAGGTCAGGGGAGAGAGGGTGCAGTTGAGATAATCGTTTTATGAACTATAATGTCTAACCGATGTACTGTATACTTGAAACTAAATTAAAAAAAGGACAGAGGAAAAAAATTTGACAAGCAAACTAATCCTCTTCTACCTTACAGAACAATGTTAGCATAAACATTATAGAAAGAAAAATACTTGGTGCATGTCTTATTTCTCATGAATATAGAGTTTAAAGAACAGGATTTGATCATTTCTCCTGTTCCATAAAATGATTATAGAGCTAAGCTTTTCAGGATTTTCATTGTTGTCACGTTGGGGATTAATTCCCTTAGCAACCCCTCACTGAAGGATGGGGTTGGTTTGAGATCACCAAGCTCTAACGTGTTTGGTTTACATCAGTTCCATTTTGCACAGCGCTTTTCTTGGAAAGAGAAGCAGAAAATGCATCAAGATTAAACAGCCAAACTTTGGGGTGGTTGGGGGAGAGAATGAGAGAGAGAGAGAGAGAGAGAGAGAGAGTGTGTGTGTGTGTGTGTGTATTATTGTGTGTGTGTGTATGGGGTGGATAGCAAAGGCAAGGAAGGAAAGTAAACTGACTGAATACGTAAATACCATGTAAATTATTCCAGACAAGGAATTTGGCCTTTTTTTTTTTTTAATGTTGTATCACCAGCATTGCAGCTGTGCCCGGCACACAATAGCTTGTTTAGTAAATAGTTGTTGCACCAAGTGAGAGAACGAACTTCTCACTTTTTTAAAAGGGAAATGTGGATTGCAGTCTAGGAATCAACTAAGGCCCTAGAAGGGAGAATGTCCTAGAGGACGTCTCCATTTCGCCTGGCGAGCAGAGGCGTCTGAGTGGCGTCAGAAGAAATTCCCACTCCCCCAGGGTTCCCAGCTGAAGGGAAAGGCGCTCCACCGCGAAACCCCACGCTCCAGTAACAACTCCGCCCCGGACCCGCTCCCCACCCACGTTCCACGGTCGGGTTTGTCTCGGTCGCCCCGCCCCTCTGGCTCCGTCCCTGCCCCTTTCCCCTCTTCTCCCTCTTTTTAGTCTCACACCTTCCTCTTTAGCTCCCAAGGCCCAGTCGCTCGGCACCTCCCGCGACTAGCCTCCTCTCTCCTCGTCTCCTCCCCGGGGTCGATTCCGCGGGCGTCCACAGCCTCCCTTTCTGTTTCTTGGCGGTCGCCCCGCCCCTCCCTTTCATGCCCCCGCCCTTCCCTTTGACGTGGCAGAGGCGGCACCAGCCATGTTGACCCAGCAGAGTTCTGTGCGGAGATCGGGGGCGGGGCGGCCGCGGCCCTGATTGCACTGCTTCGGCTGCTTCGGCTGCGCGTATAGGACTGATTTTGCAAGGCCGAGGCTGCGACAGGCGTGGGTCTCGTAGCGGGGGACATTGTGGTAAGGCCTAACTTCAGGGATGCCTCCTTCAGGCTCCTTGGGCGGCCGCGGGTGCTCAGCGGCAAGCGGGGGAGGGGGCCCTGGGCGGCGGCTGGCTGGCTGGCTCGACGGCTGGGGTCTCTAGGGTGGTGTGGGCTCTTCCCTCTTGGTGCCTCGGGGCAGGTGGGGCGCACCCGGGCCTTGCGGGGCAGCCTTGAGCCCTGAACCTATCACCTTGTCTTCTCCCCACCCTCTGCTTCTTCTCCCGTGTTCCGGGGGCCCGACTCCCTCACCCAGTTACCCTGGATCAGGTTTTGGGAGTCAAGTGAGAAACGGCAGTTTGAGCATCTCGCCTAACACCCCACCCCGCCTCCGAGGCCGTCTGCTTTCCTCACCCCAACCCATCACCGCTTCTGGGCGCTTAGGCTTATCCGTTCATTCTTGCCAGATCAGAAGTGCCATAGACTTTGAACCGATGTGACTTCGTCATCCGTAGTTTGGCCTTGGGAGTTATTGGGGGAAAGGAGAAAAGTCAGGTAAAGCTTATGCCTTGGGCCTTGATTACAAATAGAGTTCAGTTTTCAGATAGGACCAATCTTACTTGTGCTTCCGTTCGGCCCTAATGTTAATCGTTTTGGTGGCAAAGGAAAAGTAGTAAACCTACATGCAGCCACCGGAGTGTTTGTTGAATAACATTTCCACTTGAATTTATTGAACCTCCACCCCTCAAAGCCGGGGATAACTTGCCAAATTATCTTGGTTATAAAAAGTTTTAGATTTAATTATAAATATATGTTAAGTTTCCTTCTCACCATTCTCTGGTAGTTTAATAATCAATTTGGAAGTCTAACCAGTTTTAATTGACTCATAGAATTTTAGAGTTAGAAAGGGCCTTGTCGTTTTCTAGCCCAAACACCTCTTCTTGATGAGGAATTGAGGATCCGAGAGGTAAAATTATTTGTCTAATATAAAGCTAAGTCTTCCGAAATAGTTGAAGACACTTCACTGAGTATATTACAACTGAAAAGGAGGCACTATTATCTAAAAAAAAAAAAGTACCATGACTAGTATATTAAGTCTGCATGATAATATAGTGTCTGAGTCATATTCATTTGGATTTATGTTTTTATGCATGCATAATGTTAGAAGAGAGAATGCTTATCAAATAATGCCCTTTTATAAAAAGCTTGTTTGTAGAAAAGACTATTTTAGATATGCCATTGTCGGATATAGGACCAACCCTGGCACAATTTGTACTAGAATTAGTGATTTTAAAATTGAACAATTGAATGAATGTGTAATTGGCCCAGTTAAGAAGAAACAGGTGGGATTTTTTTTTTCAAAATACTGCCAGAAAGTGAGAATGTAGGAAATAAAATAGATGTCATTTAGTGAGCAGTTGTGATCTTAGAGCAAAGATAGTGAGCAAGAGAAGAGGAATTGTGCCCAAATATCACGCAGGTAATATTTAGTCTGTCTTAATGAAAAGTAAGGAGTGGAATTACAATCCAGCTTTGTTACCTGTTGTAGGAACTTAAACCTGGTGATTGCCTGTTTGTAAATGTCTTCGTGCTAAGTCTCTTAGATCCTTTTTCTATTAGGCTCCCCGATTGAATTTAGCCCTAGTGTCCTAAAGGCAGTGGTTCTCAAGACCTCTTTACTCTTAAATATTATTGAGGATCAAAAAAAAAATCCCCAAAATTTTGCTTAATGGAAGACAGGTAGATTTTTATTTTTCATATCTACTTCTGCATTCAATCGCTTGTGATAGGTTGTTTTGGTTGAATTATATGAAGGAAATCAGGCTTACATAGATATGTAGCTGGAAAAAAGAGGACTATTTTATTAGCTTTTTCAGATAATTGCATATTCTTTGATACTACACCAGAAATGAACAGTTTTAGTTAAGAAATCCAGTTAACCGTAGTGTGGAATCTGAAACCTTAGAAGTGAATCCTTTGTACTCTGTTACATTAAAACCTGTTGGTCTATCCTGCACTTTGAATGGGTCATTTACCCATTCATGATTTTGTGACATTGATCATTTAGGAGATATTGCTTCACTGAATAATGTGTATCTTCTAAATGTTGACATATTTGTTATACAATATTAAAAAATTACATTGATATCACCACTGATCAACAGAAAAATCATTACATATTAGAGCTGTGAAGTTCACTGTAGTGGATAAAAGTTCTCAAAAATTTTAATATTTGCTCGAAAGCTCAAATTTTATCACCAGCAACAAATGCTATGAATTGTTTTCCAGGTGACAGGTTCAGTTCTATCTATTTTTGAGAATATGCGTGACATATAACTCACGTGTTTGAGAAATTCAGAAACTTTCTTGGAGAATTGAGAAATAGACACTCAAAACATTTTTTGTGTTTGGTTCAGGTGACCAAACCTGATTGGTTTAGTATATTTTAATGGGTATTTTAATGCTTTTTGATGATATATTCTAGCTGCATCTTAGATTAAAAATGTAATTAAGTAACAGAAAACGTCATTTGCTTTATTTATAGGAAGGATTTCATAGTCCTTAAATTTATATTCACATCGATAGCTTGGAAGCTCTTGCTAAAAACTGATATCTCTTGCAAAGGAGATTGTTTCTTCTCTTGCTGACCATTGCCTGTGTTAGAACTGAGGTTGGCGTCTTCTGATCCCCCCTCTGACTATCCCACATCTTTGTTTTACCATTATCTTTCAACAGCCATTTTTTCTCAAACTCATACCGTCTTTCTCAAAGCTGCCTCCGATATCTACCTTCAAGATAATCTTTTCTAAACAAATTTAGTTATTTTAGGATTTCCTTTTATTATTTATCAACTTTTGGAAAATCTGTGCTGGCTGTTAATTATCATGATTCTCTCTTTGTCTCTCAGATTCTGATAGGAGGAAAGAGTGTTTAATTTTTATTTTATTATTAATTGAGGTATTATTGGCATATTATTTCTTTTAAAGAAGAGAAAGTTCTTAGCTTCTTAAGATATTTAGATTTGTTAAGCTTTTACATAATTTATATTATCAAAATCTATTTGAAAATTTTTCTAAAATTAAAATTATTATTATGAACTTTTCCTTCCCTCACTTATATTTGAGCATCGGTTCCTCATCATTGTTCTTAGCAACTTCAACATCCATGTAGCCCCTTTTGGCACTCGGCCTTCATAATTCTCAGTTCTTAATGTCCTTCATCTCTCCCACAAATCTTTTGGCCTTTAATTTTTACGGTTTCTTTCCATCACTGTTGCAGTTTGAGAGCACGAGCTAGAATTATTATCTAGGTAGGAAAGTTGGCATCCTAGATAGGCAGTTAGAGAGTAACAAGATGGAGACATTGCTTGACTAGCCCTTAGCCAGAGTAGTAAATTTACTACTTCTTATTGGGCCTAATGGACATTGGTTTCAATAGAGTTACTTATTATTTTGTTTTAAGTGGCGTTATTGTTGCTTGCTAATTTTTTTCTGAGATAGTATTTTCATTTGGTAATGATTTGTAATGGATTCATATTGCTGAAAATGAGAAAAACATACTTATTTTGAATTTTTTGAAGAGAATTTGAAAATATTTTTTAATTTTGTTATAGAAATAAAAGTCAAGCTCTACAATGACAACCTATTTGGAATTCATCCAGCAAAATGAAGAACGAGATGGAGTTCGATTTAGTTGGAATGTTTGGCCATCAAGTCGACTAGAAGCTACAAGAATGGTTGTTCCAGTAGCAGCCCTGTTTACACCACTAAAGGAGAGGCCTGATTTACCACCTATTCAATATGAACCTGTTTTGTGTAGTAGGACCACTTGCCGTGCAGTTTTGAATCCTTTATGGTAATTAAAACATAGAAAAAAAGAAGTGACAGTATGACTTCAAAATGTAGTTTCTTTCTTGCTCATTTGTATAAAAATATCTTTATTTTTGTTGAAATTTATTTTTTCAAGTTAGGTTAGTCAAATCCAAAGAGCTATAATATTTTAGGAGTAGTGAAGTGATAAGGGACCAAATGTAAAATTACCACCATATAAACCATTAGATCCTGTCAGTATCCTCTAGATACTGGTGTTGGCTGTGTATCAGCCCATCTCACATCATTAGAAACGTCATAATTGAGTAGCATGACGTTTAAAAAATGTTTTGATTTCTTGTTGCATAAGCAGAACCTCAGGAATCATCTTTTATTTCTCTTTCTATTCCCTTTTTCTCTACCCAGTCCACTAGCAAATCTGGTCATTCTGTTTTGTTTTCTTTAATCTTCATTATCACTATCTAGAAGTATCTTCTTGTTTATTGTCTCTCTTTCTCTTCTAGAACATAGAAGATAGCACACTCAGTGGTGCTATCACCAGCACCTAGAATATAGCTGGTACATATTAAGCATTTAATAAATGTATTTTTAAATTGAATAAATGTTTCCTAGATCTGAGTAGAAGTTATTAAGTCATTTAAAGACAAAAGGTAGAATTATCTTAATTTTAATTGTTTACTATATATTAAGAGTTACAGTATATAGATATTGGCAACATTTAAAAATACATAGCTTTTAAAGATCACTTTGAATGCAATCATGTTTTAGAAAGAAAAATTTTATTGAGTTTAGGATCACTGTAAAATTGTACTGAAACATGAGCTGTATTGTATCTTTTCTTAAAACAGTCAAGTGGATTATCGAGCAAAACTCTGGGCTTGCAACTTTTGTTATCAAAGGAATCAGGTAAGAAAACCCCCATTGTAGGTGTTAATGCTATAGTACTGGTCTAAATATGCAAGTTTATAAAGAAAGATGAAATCACTTTTATGCGATGAAAATATCTTTAATAATTAAATGATCAGGAAATATTTTTGGTTTAAAATTTTATTACTCTTTCTGGCAAATAATTTGTTAAATTTTTTTGTTTTTTTTCTCTCTGTAGTTTCCACCTACTTATGCTGGTATATCTGAACTGAATCAGCCTGCTGAACTTTTACCTCAGTTTTCTAGCATTGAATATGTAGTTCTGGTAAGAACTTAAGAGTAAATCTTTAAGGAAGTTTTAAATACCTGGTAATTTACTTTATATCAAAATAATTGTTCACTTGAGATGACTTAAAAGACATCATTCTTGATTTTCACATTGAATTGATGAAGCATTTCAAAGGTAAGACCTCTCAAGGTCATTTTAAACAAGGTGTAATATCTCTGTTGTAGTTATTTGATGGGTGGCCAGTATATTGGATAGGCTGGTATGATTTGTTATACTGAGTAGACACTAAAGTATTAATCTTGCTTTGTAGTTGGAAGGTCAGTTTATAGATAGTCAATGTGGTGCTTGAGCCTGATGATCTATCCTCAAGTCTAGTTAATGAAATTATTCTTGTTTTGGTCCTTGATAGGAAAATCATTTTTCTTCCCTTTCTGAATAGCTTTACATAGTTGTTTCTATATTTAAGAGCAAAAATAATATCCTTTATGAATGTTGTAGAAAAAGCAGAATATGGTTTACTTGAGCCAGTCAGTAATTGTCTAGCCTGGCTAGTTTTTAGTCTCTTACAATCTAATTCAGGTTTAGACAGTTATTTTATAAATTCATCATGTGTTTTTTACCTTTTAGTTACTATTTTCTTATTTTAAAAAGAAATAAATACTCATTATAAGAAATGAAACCTCATGCAGTTAAATGAAATTAAAAGTGATTGTCTTCTGTATGTAATTGTAAATAATGTTTTTAAACTTAATTTTTCACTTGATATCTCGGATATCTCTCCATGCATAGGTAACCTGTTTCATTTCAGAAATGTATTTATTAGGATTTCATTGTATGAATGTACTATAAATTATTTAATTAGTCCTCTATTGATTATCCTTATATATTGTGCTGAAGTATAAAATACTTTTTTTTTCTTATGGCAACATCTTTTATCAGCGTGGTCCTCAGATGCCTTTGATATTCCTCTATGTGGTTGATACTTGCATGGAAGATGAAGATTTACAAGCCCTGAAAGAATCTATGCAGATGTCATTAAGTCTTTTACCACCTACAGCTTTGGTTGGACTTATTACTTTTGGAAGAATGGTGCAGGTTCATGAACTTGGATGTGAAGGCATTTCAAAAAGCTATGTCTTCAGAGGAACAAAAGATCTGTCTGCCAAACAACTGCAGGTAAACAACAAGAATGGTAGTGTCACCCTATCTGTGAGCATCACTCTGTATATGTCTATGAAAACCTGGATATAAGTTTCTAGAAAATATTTGTATTATAATTGACTAATATTATTGTAACCAAGTCTTTAAATTTAGCATCAGTTTTCTTTCACTTGCCTTAAATTGTTATCATACAGATTGATGATCTTTCACTTTTAACAGTATCTGAAATTTAGAGTGAGACTGAAAATATTTTATTAGAGATTTAAGGGCTTATAGAAGAGTCGTGCTGAAGACTGAGAGAAAGCAACTGCGGAATATTATTTTTTTCTTGACATCTTTGGAGGCATCCAGGTATCCCAAAATGAAAAAGATTTTGAGGATGAGTAATTTAGAGCTTGGCAGACTGGGGTGATGGTGCTGCAGTTAACTGAGATAGAAAATACTGGAGGAATTGCAGGGTTGGATGGGGAGACTAGTGAACAGTGAGTAAGATAGTGAATGAGTAAAGAATAAGATTTGAGGAAGAGGAGAAAATAGAGTCTCTATTATTTTCAGAGGTTGGTTGTTGAAGGTCAGGAAGGCGATAGTGGGGGGGTTTGAGAGAGACTGAGTTAGTTTAGGAGGGACCCTTGAATGTGTTTATACACAGAAGGTAAAGAGACTAAAGAGGGTGATTGAAAGCAAGAGCGAGATGAGGAGAGTGAGGTTTCAGAAGGCGTGATAGGAATTCCTTCCCAAGCACAGGAAGCAGAGTACCTTGGAGAGGAGGATCATCTATTTCCATGAGACAGGAGAGAAAGTAGGTGAATTGTAACCTTTCTGTGCCTTAGTTTTTTCATCTGTGAAGGGAGATAAATAAGAATAGTATTTACCTTACAGGGTGGTCATGAGAATTAAATGGATTGTGCTTACTGTTATTGTTTACTGTTATTGTTAAATTGTAAATTTAAAGTGGTTTAATGTTCTGATTATAGAGTACATTTTACTTAAATTATATAATACACATATAACACATACAACATCTGCCTTTTTGCAACAGGCAATGAATGCCTGCAGACTAAAGTTTTTTCTCCATTAAGATGTTTTTATCTTCCATATCTAACCATCTGGTTGAAAAGAGTCTGGTCTTTGCTCTCCACATAGTCCTGATTTAAATTTTAATTGAGTTGTGTGATCTTGGGTTGATCTCCTTGCTTATTTTCTCATCCTCTATGGAAAAGGATAAACAATACCTACTTTGCAAGGTTTTTATTAGTACTAAATAAAATATTGAGAGACCACTCAGTATAGGACCACTCAGTAAACTATTATAGGACTTTATAGCAAAACCTGGGTTAATATCTTTGCTTTTCACCTACTAGTTTGTAAAGCTTTAGGCAAGTTACTTAGACTTTCTGAGTGTCAGTTTTCATTTGTAAATCAGGGACTAAGAAATATCCTTCATTATTTTTTTGTAGGGAAATAGTATATATAAAGAGTTTAGAACATAATAAGTCTGTAGTAAAAAGTTGCTCTTTCTACTAGCAGTATGGAAATACTGCAGGATTACTTCAATAATTTTTCCCTTGCACATCTTTAGACATTCTGATTTTCTGTTATATACTTTTACTGCCTTCATGACTAAGCATCTCTAGATTTAAGAAAACTTTAGTAAAATAACATTATTTTCATATGTCTAGAGAGGAATTGTGCACACTTCTAAAATTCAAAACTGGCAGTGTGGTTAGGCATTAAGTCAGAAAATTAAGAAATATGGGCATACAAAGTATGTGTACCTTCTATATTTACCTTATGTATATGTACCCCTTTTAATATGATGCCATGTACCCTTCTTGCATAACACTTATTACAGTTGCATTTTTACACTTAATGATTTGATTAACTCCTGTCTCCTACCAGATTTTAATTTCCATAAGGTCAGGAACTATATTTTTTCACCATTAGATGCCTGGCACATAACACATACTTGAGATATAGTTGCTGCAAGGGATTAATGAATACAAGTTAAGAAGTATAGGCATTCAAGTTACACAGTAATTTAATTTGACAATTAGAAAAATATTTGAGCTAGTTTCTCTTTTCTTTGCTCTCATAGCACCTTGTACTTTGCTTTCTTTTGATGATTATTTCACTGTATTGTTATCGTTTACCTGACAGTCTCCCCAGCTGGACCTATTGCTTTCTGAGGAAAGAGACCTTGTATTTTATTTTTGTGTTCCTAATGCCTAGCCTAGCACCTTGCACATAGTAAATAGTTGATACCTCTTTGTAGGAGTAATGAAATAGATATCACAGAAGTAATCTCTTTACAGGAAATGCTGGGGCTCTCTAAAGTACCCGTTACTCAAGCAACACGTGGTCCTCAGGTACAGCAGCCACCTCCTTCTAATAGGTAATTGAATATGCCAGAGAATTTTATAATTCATGGAACTATTTTAAGCATCGCATACCTTTAACTTGAACATAGACATTAATGATACTGTATTGTTAAATATTTTTAGGAATATAAATAGATTGCATTAATATACTTTTTAAAGAGTTGAGGCAGAATCATGTCACTGAAATGTTGGTTTTTCATCATTATAATATAAGGAGTTACTTTGGTTTTGATATATTCCTGATTTTCTATTTTTAAGTTCAGAAAAAACTTAATTTTTGTTGTTGTGGGCAGCCAAACAAAGGAGGGCCTCAGAAACTTTTCATTTTGCCTACTTAGCCTTAGAGGTAGCTCACTGCCCCCACCCCAACTCTCTAATCAGATGTGTGTTACTGAAATCCAGTTGATGTATCTTCTCATAATTATTTCAGTAACCTTAAAACTTATTAGATGGGTAAATGAAAGGTGGAGTGCTAAAGTAATACGTGGTTTGACTGTTTCATTTATAGCAGTTTTACTCAAAGTGTAATTCCTGGACAAGTAGTGTAAGCATCACCTGGGAGCTTGTTTGAAATGTGGATTCCTGGGCCCCACCCCAGACCTCCTGAATGACACTCTGAACCAGCAATCTATGTTAAAACAAGCTTTCCCACTGATTCTGATAATCACAATAGTTTTGAAAATCATCGATCTGTGTGTTCAAATTATTTCCCCATTTTTAAGAAAGTGGACAGTTTATTTCTTAAATCCTCACCCACAAATAAATGGCTTTTTATTTAATTTTGTTTTGCAGATTCTTGCAGCCAGTACAGAAAATAGATATGAATCTCACAGATCTTTTGGGAGAACTGCAGCGAGACCCTTGGCCTGTGCCACAGGGAAAGAGACCTTTGCGTTCCTCTGGGGTGGCACTTTCCATAGCCGTAGGGCTACTTGAGGTAGGGACAGCTTTGTTTTGGAATGTAGATGTGTATGTGTGTGTATGGAATGATATGTACAAGGTAATGTTGTATGAAAAAAATCAGGTTATAGGAGAGTGAGTACATGAATTTATTTATTTAAAGTTTGATCTTCAGTGTGTCCTTTTGTCTATAGAGAGGCTTCTGGAAGGATGCTCACGCAAATGTTAACTGGTAGTATAAGGGAAATTTTACTTTTAAATAGAATTTGAAAATTTTACGCATACATATTTTAGCTTTATAATTAGTTTTTTTAAAAAATTGAAATGCTATCAAATTTACAGAAGAGTTGCAAAGAGCTCCCTGCCCCGACCCCCTTCCCCGCTTCGCCCCGCCGGAACTGATTATTTGAGATTAAGTTGCTGCTAACATGGTATTCTCTATCCCTTGAATACTTTGGTTGTATTTCTTATAAACCAGGACATTCTTCTATATAACCACAATACAACTATTAAAATCTAAATGTTAACCCTGACACGTTACTGCCGTGTAATTCTTGGACCTCATTCAAGTTTTGCTGATTATTTCAATATTTCTTTTACTAAAAGGATTTACTTCAGAGGCATACATTTAGTGGTTATGTCTATTTAGTCTCCTTCAGTCTGGAATAGTTCCTTAGCCTTTTCTTGACTTTCATGACCTTGACACTCTGGAAGTTTCAGGCTAGTTATTTTATAGAATGTCTCTCAATTTAGGTTTGTCTTGACGTATCCTCACAATTAAATTCAGGTCTTTGCATGTATCACAGAAGTAATGCTGTGTTCTTGTTGTATCCTATCAGGTGGGATATGATTTTCATTTGCTCTGTTACTGATGATAATCACTTTGATCACTCATTAAGGTTTTATCTATTAGATTTCTACGCTGTGAAATTATTCTCATTTCCCTTCCCTTTGTGATTAATAAACATTAGATGTGAGGATCTTTGAAACCATGCAAATATTTCATACTCATCAAACTTTCAATTTATTTATTAATATCAACATGGACTCATGGTTTCCTGTTTTATACAGTGTGTTATTTATATCTGTTATTCTTTTATATCTGTTATATCTTTTATTCTTTTAACTTTCTACTTTGACATAAATCCAAGTATAAGGAAAAGTTATGAAGAGAGGGTCAAAGATTAATTGAACTTTTACCCAGATTCCTCAAACATGTATTACATTTATTATATTTGCTTTATCCTTCTCTCTCCAAACTTACATAGATCTCTATATGTCTATCTATCAAACACATATAAATTTTATTTAATTTTTTTTGCGAATTTTTATGAGTTTATTTGAGCCTCAAATGACAATTTGCTGAGAAGCAAGATATCAGATATTTTCTTTTACATATATAAATTTAAAAAAACCATTTGAAAGTCAGTTACAAGCACAATGTCCCTTCTAAATATTTCAGTGTGTATTTTTTAATTATAGGAAACCTTGTTAACTGCAGTTCAGTTAACAATCTGGAAATTAACATTGATGTAATACAATTTTCTGATCTGTAAACTGTGTTCAAATTTCACCAGTTATCCCAATAATACCCTTTATAGCAAAAGAAAATCCTAGATTATGCATTACATTCAGTTGTCTAGTGTCTTTAGTGTCCTTTAAAGTAGAATACTTTTCTTGTGTTTCATGATATTTTTTAATAGTATAGGCTAGTAATTTGGTAGAATGACTCAAAATTGAGGTTTATCTGGTCTTTTCTCCTGAGTAGATTTAGGTTATGCACTTTTCTAGGAATGTTACAGAGTTGATTTGTGTTCTGCTTGTGTAACACATCAGGAAGCCCTGGATGTTGATTTGTTTTATTATTGCTAATGTTAGTTAGCTTTGATCACTTGGTTAAGGTGGTTTCTGCCAGGTTTTACTTTAAAATTTGGAAGGCACTGTTATTTAGAAGAGATTTTTAAAAGAAAGTTTTTCAAACAAATATCTTGTTTTAAATTTCATTTTAAACACTTGATTATTTTATTTCTTGGAAAATGTATGATTTCCTGCTTTCTAGAAAGTGTATATCAAAATTTATCATCAGAAATGTACATATTTTTTCCTTTAAACTCTTTTGACAAGTTACTTTTTTCTGATAGTGTACTTTTCCCAACACTGGTGCTCGTATCATGATGTTCATCGGCGGTCCAGCCACTCAGGGGCCTGGAATGGTGGTCGGAGATGAATTGAAGACACCTATAAGATCATGGCATGACATTGAAAAAGACAATGCCAAATATGTTAAAAAGGGAACTAAGGTAATTTTGGTTCTTAAGTCTTTTTGCCTTATTAGAAAAGTTCATTTGATGGAAGAGTATAAATATTTTATGGTATGAAATCTGATATTGTGAAGTCATACTTTATAACTGCTATTCAGAATTAGAGAAATAGCCTCTTTTTCTTTCTTGATAATTTGTTTTAATATTTCTTGATAATAAAATGTTTAAAAACTGAATAGTAGACAACAGTAGGTATCTCTTTAAAGAGTATTCCTGAGAACTTTATGTACCTTCTTTAATATTCATGTTAAAGAATGTCTTTCCCTTCAGGAAAAATTTCTTGCATTTTCTAATTTTTCATTTTCAGGAGGCTATAGTTTAGATATGTATATTTTCATAGCTTGAATACTCTATCATTTTTTGAGTTGTTTCATGTAACTTTGTGTTTGTGCCAGTACATTTTTTACTAATGTTGATTTTTGACTTCTTTGTATTGGTTTTGCTTGTTAATGTTCCCTATCCTTTTTAAAAATTCTTCACAGTTCATAATTTTAATTTAGTCATGCTATATATTTTCTCATATTTCTCTTTGGTAGTTATTATTTATTATATTTTTAAAGTATAATTAATAACATAATTTTTCTATTAATAGATGCTTTTTCCCTGCCACTTAATTTCCCTTTTGAGCTTATTGCTTTTGTTATTGTCTGTTTTTGATGTTTTTGTTACTTGGGTGTGGATTTAGCCAGGAAACAGAGTTCTGTGTTGTTCTACCAAATTTATGTACGAAGAGCAAGATGTTCAGCATGCCTTTCTTCAAGCTTAGCATAATTTAGTTTACAGTATCCTATGGATAAGGGGGACTGCTATATTTAGAAAGAATGGCTTTCTAAAAAATATTAGACTTACAGAAATTATTGTATCACTTTATGAGACATTATAGCAAATTAAATGAAACATCACATTTAAATTATGGATTATTCTTTTAGTATTTCTTAGATTATTTTTATCTGTTAATGGGAAAAATGTATAGGATGATTAAGTTTGTACTTTGATTTTATTTGATTAAAAAAATCTTTTGTAGCATTTTGAAGCATTGGCTAATCGAGCTGCAACGACTGGTCATGTTATTGATATCTATGCATGCGCATTAGATCAGACAGGTCTCTTGGAGATGAAATGCTGTCCCAACCTTACTGGGTATGTATTTAAATTTTCAGTTTTTGCACTTGTAAACTAATAATGACAGTTTAGAAATAAACTGGCATTACAAATACAATGACAGTTTAGAAAAAAAAAAACAGTCATCATCTTCCCACTCTTGGGTAATACTTTTTGATACACTTTTCAGTAAAGTTCACTTTAATTTTTTTCCAAAATATAGTTATAAAATTTTTTTCCAAAATATAGTTACAGTTCTGTTTGAAAAGTTTATCTTGATATCCTGCAGTCATTGAATTATTTTGGAGCTTTTTTGAGGTATAATTCACATACTATAAAATTTACCCACTTAAGTGCACAATTAAAATTTTTTTTGGTATATTGACAGGTTGAGCAGCCATCGCCATAATTTAATTTTAGACATTTACATTATTCTAGAAAGATCTTAGGGGGAAACCATTTCATCTTTCACTATTTGGTATGATGTTAGCTCTGGGTTTTTGTAAATGCCTTTATCAGGTTAAAGAATTTCCTATCTGTTCCTAGTTTGTTGAGTTTTTTCATGAAAAGGTATTTGTTACATGCTATTCCTGTATCTTTTGAGATGATCACATGATTTTTGTCCTTTATTCTTTTAATATGGTTTGTTATAGTGATTTTTTTTGTTTGTTAAACCAACCTTGCATTCCTGGGATGACTCTAACTTTTGAATAATCTTTTTTATCTATTGCTGGATTTGATTTGCTAGTATGTCAACTCATTGTATTCAATTCATTTATCTAATAAATATTAATGGACACCCACTGAGTATCAAACTGTTCAAAGTACTAGAGATAAAATAGTGAACCAAACATAAAAATTTGCCCTCATGGAACTTATCTTCTAGTGCAGGACTATTTAGTGTAATTTTTTATTGGACATATTCTCTACATTGTGCCATTGAAATGTAGTGAGAGTGACTGAGGAATTGAGCTTTGAATTTTGTTTAATTTAAATTTAAATAGCCACATGTTAGATGTACAGTTCCAGTGAGAGAAAATGAGACAAGTAAAGTAGATAGTATGTCAGATGTTGATAATTGTTAGGCAGCAAAATAAGTCAGGAAATTAGAAGAGGGGTTTGCCGTTTTAAATAAGGTGAGATGGGGAAGGCCTCATCGAAGGTGATATTTTAGCAAAAACTTAAGGAAGTGCGAGAGTGAGCCATGTGCATATGAAGGAAGAGTATTCCAAGCAGAGGGAATAACAAGTACAAAGTTGAGAACGTAACCTGGGATGTTAGAGAAGTAGCAAGGAGCCAAAGTAGCTGGAGTGGGGTAAGTAATGAGGACAGACTGAGAGTGTCTTTTGACTTTTTAGGTTTTCAGATTTTACTTTGAGTAAGATAGGAAGTCATTGGAAAGTTTTCAGCAGAAGTGATATGATCTGACTTAATGTTTTAAAAGGATCATCTGGGGAGTGCCTTCATAGCGTAGTGGTTAGCACGTCTGCTTTACACGCAAAAAGTCCTGGGTTCGCACCCCAGGTGGAGCCACATACCATATCCCCGGTGCACCAGGCCCGGGGCGAGCCGTGAGCACATGGGAGGAGATGCCCTGGCTTCAGAGATCCGGTTCTAAAGGGGAGACAGCAACATCCATAGGTCAGGGGTGGAAGTCGGGGAGAGAATCTCTGAAGAGGGGGGAAAAAAAGGATCATCTGACTTTAGTTGTCTTCAGTAGAGTACAGTAGGTCCTCCAATACATTGTTTCTTTCAATGTTTTGTGTTATAATATAGATGAGGAAAAAGAAAGACTCCTGGCCAGGGCCACTGTCTGTAGAGTTTGCACGTTCTCCCCATGTCTCCCCATGTCTCCCCATGTCAGCATGGGTTTTCTCCAGGGACTGCAGTTTCCTCCTACATCCCAAGGATGTGCAGTTAGGTGAATTAGTGTGGCTAAAATGTCCCAGTCTGAGTGTGTACGTGCGTACGTGTGTGCGTGCGTGCATGCATGCATGCATGCGTGTGTGCATGTGTGTGTGTGTGTGTGTGGCCCAGCAGTGGAAGGGTGTCCTGTCCACGGTTGTTTCCCTTCTGCCTTGTACCCTGAGCTGCTGGAATAGACTCTAGCTACCCATGACCCTGAACTGGAATAAGGAGGCCGGAATATAATTCTTACTTGTTTTTACTAATCTTTCTTAAATGTATGTGTAGCTTACATTTATTTTAGTGTTTAACATTAAAAGTGTTATGGGTCTTTAGTTAGAAGTTTGGTGATGTTTTTGTGACCAGAAATATTCCCTAAGAGCTTAACTATTGTCTATATCAATTAGTCTGTGGTAAAATTGGTTTTGTTACAGTCATTTGCTTAAAGTCACAGTTTCTAAGAACCTATCAGTGACATTAAGTGAGGCTTTACCATATAGGGATACAGGAATACCAAGTAGTAGGATCATAGATAGTGAGAAGTGGTTGGATTTTGGATACATTAAGAAGGTAGAGGATTTGCTGATAGATTGGATCTGGGGTTTGAGAAAACCAAAGGAGTCTACTAGAAGAATTGAGTTGCCCTTTATTGAAATGGGTAAGACTGTGGGAGAAAGAGTATTTTGGAAAAGTTTCAGCTTTGAACGTGTTTGGTTTAAAATGTAGACATCCAGTAGACATCCATGAGGAGATATCGAGTAGGCTGTTGGGTATATTACAGCCTCGCATGTGGCTATTTTACAACCTCGCATGTGGATATTTTACATGCAGGAGATAGGTCTGGCTTGAAGATATAAATTTGGGAATCGTCAGAGCATTATTGGTTTTTTAAAGCAATAAAAATAGTTGATATTGTAAGTAAGATTGTGTAGTATGACACTGCAGGTCATTGGTGACCTTCATAAGAGCAGTGAAAGTCGACTTAGAGTGAATTAGAAAGAGAACAAGTGGAGGGAATTGGAAGCAGTTGATACAGACCAGAGCTGCTCAAACTTTCACATGTACAGATCAGCTGGGTACATTGTTGAAACACAAATTCTGGATTTAGTATGCATAGGATGGGACTTGAAATTCTCCTTTTCAAACAACATCCTTAGCGATGCTGATATTGCTGGACCAAGGGCCACGCCGAATAATGTAGATATAGAGAGCACTTTCATAGAGGTTTGCTATAAAAGGAGGCAGATAAGTGGGGTGTTGTAAGTTGTTGTTAGCCTAGGATGCATTATCAGGTTTAGTGATAACACAGATCATCACAGATGACATGTTCATAAAAGAAAATCCGAAAAGATCTAAATACAAAGTACAAACTGTTAGAATTAATATATTCAGTTGTCAAGACTTCTTGGTCAAGGTCAATGTACAAAATTCAACTATGTTTTTGTTTACCAGTAACGAATAAATAGAATACAAAATTTAAAAAGGTTACAATCTATAATAGCATCAGAGATCATATGAATCATGACTTTAACATTATCTAAAATAAAATAACCATTAATTATAGGACATCAGTTTTACTTTTGCCTATTTTAATTTTCGATTGTACTGTATTGTTTAAAAACTACTTGAATGTTTTAAAATATGAGAAAATGTATACAAATATTTATATGCATGTGTGTTATGGGTATATCCCCCTTTTTATATAAATATCAGAAA
The DNA here is from genome assembly GCF_902729225.1 of Pteropus medius. NCBI lineage: Eukaryota > Metazoa > Chordata > Mammalia > Chiroptera > Pteropodidae > Pteropus > Pteropus medius. Next base: position 15,072,085 of record NW_024354911.1, read on the forward strand.
ATTTCACATACTTTTACTCACTTTCCATTTTTTATTATATCCTGGAAATCAGTCTATAGCGATGTATGACTCCATTGTGTGAGTGTACTATATTTTATTCAGCTAGTCTCTTAATAGATGATTCCAATCTTTTATTATTATAATGTTTCATTGAATCGCCTTGTACATATATTTTGCTTTTTGTTATTGTTTTGCCAGATTATTTGTGTGGTGGGATAGATTCCCAATAGTGGATTGGTTAGACTAAAGAGAAAAAAGTGATTTTGTTAGATATTGTCAAGTTCCCCTGCCTTGGGATTGTACCATTTTGCATTCTCATCAGCAGTAAATGAGAGTACCTATTTTTCCACAGCCTTACGAACAGGATATATTGTTAAACTGTGATTTTTGCTGATCTGTTAGAGAAGAAATAATAGAATAGTTTTTGACAGTTTATATTTTTTAAAACTTTTTTAAAAAAATTGTGTGCTTATTAACAAAACATTAAATAGTATATTAGTACAAAAAGTGAAAATGCTCCCTTAATAGCCCTCTATTCTCATTCATTGGGTGTAAAACTAAGTTTGATATAACACACAGACAATATATACATATGTAGACATACAAATACATGTATTCGTTTTTAAGAATGAGAATGCATTCTGTAAACTGTCAGTTATCTTCACCAGTATGAAGAACTGGGTGCCTGGGGTAGTAGAGACACATTTCTTACTGTGTACCCTTTTGCCTCTTGAATTTTTTAATGTGTGGATGTATTACCTGTCTAAAAAAGATTTTTAAAATTACTGAGGACAAATGCCAGGTGTTAGGAGCACTCAGGTATTCTCAGGATTGAGATTATTTGTGTGGTGGGGATATTTTCACATATATGAGTTTTAAAAATTAGTGGTAATGTAGCACATTTTGGGAAATATCTTTAAAATCTGTTAGTAGTACTGAGAGGTAATTTACTCTTTTAGTTTTAACACATAGACTCACTGCTTGTATCACATACATTGTTTTTTGTTCTTTCCATGCAGAGGATACATGGTAATGGGTGACTCTTTTAACACTTCCTTATTCAAGCAAACTTTTCAAAGAGTTTTTACCAAAGATATGCATGGACAGTTTAAAATGGGCTTTGGTGGTACATTAGAAATAAAGGTAAGAACCAAAACTTGACATGTGTATGTTATCAAGAACAGTTTGTAGGTTCGATCATAATTTTAAAATACCAGTAATCAATTTCAATATATCCTTTAAAAATAGTGGTTATTTTATATTGAAACCCAGAGTTAAAGATTTTGTTCATTAGAAAAACGTGTCATTATTAAATGTGCAATTAAATTTACTTGAACATTTCTGAATAATTGTTAGAAAAGATACATAGGTAAATTTTGCTTTAACTATTTGTTCATTTAGGGTTTAACTTTTAAATGTATTTGATTTTTTTAAATGCTAAATTTGGTTATGTTAGTGCTAGTTTTTTTTTTTAATTGCAGGAATTGGTATCTAACTTAAGAGAAACATGTTCTCTTCTATTTGGATGTTTCTGATATTTATATAAATATCAGAAAATTTCAGGTTTAGAAATATCAGTAATTGTTTTATGGTTAGTAGGTTGTTGATATTATTCAGTCCTATCATTCATTTCAAATTTGAATTTTAAAAACCCAGAAGCTTAGTATTAGTTACAAGTATATTGATTAATCTTGTTATTTTATTGAATGTTTGTTAATCTTGTTAATCTTGTTATTGAATGCTTGCTATATGTCCAGCATTACGCTAAAAAACTGTAGAGATGTCAAGGGATATCCAAGGCACTGGTCTTACAAAGAAACTTAGTCTTAATAGAAAGACAAGGTTAACACATGTGATAGAATGAAATAACATTAGATAACATTATAAAAGTGCTATGAAGGTTTAGGGAAGAAAAAAATGAATGTATGCAAGACAGAATTTATCCTAGAAGATAAATGGTTTTACAGTGACTTACACTGGTTTTTGAAAGATGGCAGAATTTAAGCTGGTTGAAGAGAGTGCATTTTAGCCAGAAGCCCAGTGTTAGGAGAAGCTCAGAGGTGAGAATCAGCACGGTGTGTTGGGGAAAATGGACTAGTGAGAGTGGATGGTTTGGATTGGAAGGTAAGGGAAGTAGTTTTAAGTCTGCGTGTTGCTTGTAGTTTGGAGATACGTGTATAGGCAGAAGCAGCCATCGTAGGTTAATGAAGAACAATGTTTTGTATAGAATTTTTCTGACAGTGGCATTCAGGGTTTGTGAGGAAAAAGAATCTTAAGTAAGAAAACTGAGTTAGGCTTTCTAATTTTTTTAGATAAAAGGTAATGATAGCTTAAATTTTGATGTTAGTGGAGATTGAAAAACAGATTTTCTAAGAGAGAAGAAATAGAAGATGGTGTCTAAGATTTTGTATTAGGACATAGGAATTTGGGGTATGGTATGATTTAATTGAGTGTGAATTCCCAAATAGAGACAACCTCTGGGCAGCTGGAAATAGAGGATTAAAGTTAGGGCTAGATTAAAGTTAGGGCTAGATCAGGGCTAGATTTTTGTTTAATAGTTAAAATTTGGAAGTTAACATAGATGTGCCCACTGATTATTTTTAACAGTATATTTTCATTGACTTTTGAATTTTAAATGTAGAACAGTATCTTTTTTCTTATATACTTATAGTTGAATGAGCTTATCTTGAGCACACCAAAGTGTACTATGTTCTTATTTTGCAGACCTCAAGGGAAATAAAGATTTCAGGAGCTATTGGACCCTGTGTGTCTCTCAATTCTAAAGGACCCTGTGTGTCTGAAAATGTAAGTCACATTTATTCTAAAAAGAAAGTATAGTTTAATTCTCAGGGCAGAATGAACTGAGACCTTGGGTAGCAGCATGTAGCATTCCTTTCAAAATTATCATGTAAACTGTTTTTCAGTAGAATGTGGTTTAGCCTCCATTGTTATATTTCTTTTTGTGGTTGCTTTTTCTGAATACCCCTTTTTCTATTCTCCCCTAATTAAAACTTTTGTACTGTCACCAGTCTTCTATTTTTTTTTTTTTTTTTTTTTTACTCCTGAGTTATTCCTTGCCCCAGTGTGCCTAAAAAAAAAGTTATGATTTGGCAATCTGGAGACTTCTGAAAGTCAAAATGAATTCTGAAATTTTTTTTTGTTAGAATTTACAGCAAAGTAACAAAATTAGCAAGTTTCAGTTCCTTTTTTTATTTTTCCATCTAGTGAATGTTTATTACACTTAAAAATGGTAGAATTATGTACTGTAGCCGTAGAGAGGATGATGGGACAAATAACACAAGTGATTAATCTGTATTTTTTATTTAATTTCTAATTTTTTAATTTTAAAAATTAAAAAACATTTTTTATTATGGTGACATTGGTTAATGAACTCTAGTAAGTTTCAGGTGTACAGTTCAACAGGTTAATCATCTTTAAAATGACAGAATTTAAAATTAATTTTAAGCAGTTTTCTTGGGAGTCAGACTGCTTAAATTATGCAGTGCTGATCATAAAAACCTGTTTTCACATGTGCATATATTATGTGTTGAACCAATTATCTCTTTACACAGATCAAACAGTTGTATAGAAGGATAATGTAATTACTTCATTAAATGATAAATACTTTTAAGGTCTACGATATGAAGAACTTGTATCAATACTTTTATAATTTACTTAGCAAGAATTTGAATTATTTTATAATTTTGTGTAAAAATTGCTTAATTTTATTTTATGGTATATTTTATATGATCTTAAAAAAATCTTAAGCTTTTAACATTCAATGAATTAGAAACCTGAAATAGATTTTTTTCTTACTGGAGGTCCCCCCCTTTTTCACTGTAGTATGTATTATAGTAATAAATTGTATCTTCTAGCTTTCAAACATATGTTTTATTTTTATAGGAGATAGGAACAGGTGGCACTTGTCAATGGAAGATATGTGGACTTAGTCCCACTACAACCTTAGCCATATATTTTGAGGTTGTTAATCAGGTATGACTTTTTATATTTGAATATTGAAACATTTTCGAACAAGTACTGAATTTAGGCCATGAATATTTCATAGTTTTTCTACCAATAGTAAATATGACCCAAAGCTTACTTACTCTCTTTTGGAGTTTTTATTTGTCATTTTCTATTTCTCAAACCTATACTCCTTAGTACTCCTTAGTGAGAGGACATACTGTAATAGAGATGTCAGGGAAACCTGCAACTGCCCAGCCGTCAGCAGTGCAACTTTTAGTCTCAGTTTTATTATTTTTTAAGTATAATATTGAAGCATAAATAAAATCTTAAATTTTGTTCTAGCTATGCATTTTTGTAATTCAATATCTAGCTCTTTCTAATTGTCACATTACACATACACATATATGTAATGATATATGAGTCCTATAAGAAAGTTTATATATCAAAATCCATAGGGAAGATTGGAAGGTAAAGCTTCCAATATTCGGAAAGGTTTTTTTTCTGCTACAGAAGGAAGCACTATTAAAGAATGATTAAATATGTAAATTACTGACTTATATACCAATAGTTATTAGGCATAAAATGAACCACAAACCATAAATAGTTAACCATCCTAAGACAAGTGCAGAAATTTTTTGTTTAATAGTTAAAATTTGTGAGAAAGGTAATGGCTCTTACTGACCAAAACAAAGAAAGAAAGAGTATCTATTGTCAAAGAGTATAAGGAAAGTTTCCTATTGACCACTTGCTATTTCTTTCTGAGGATCATTTCTATATATTAGTCTGTCATTAATAGTTTACTATTGGTCATCTGTTCATGTGATTATCTTCCTAAAAGTTCTGTTTTCATCTTATATAGATAGGGGAGTAGAACTTAGCTCAGTTTCTCCATCCGATTACTATTAGGCAAAATTACCTCATTTATACCTTTATCTCAAATTTTTTACACTTCTCTTTTCATTTTGTGCTTTCGTGTCCCTCTGAATTATATATTACTTGAAATCGATTTCCTAGCTAGACTCACTCTTCTTATCCTTCATCATTTTTCCCCCTTTCCCAAATCCATTTATCTTTGATAAGGCAAATCACAGCTGTTTTGTATGCACTGTAAAATACATTATGCCTATCGATATTAGAATGAATTTTGTTAATGCTAGGATATGCATCAGTGATGTATGATGACAAGATAATAGATTTTTCTTAGTTTTTACTCTTTTACTTTTACACAGCATAATGCTCCAATTCCTCAGGGAGGACGTGGTGCAATCCAGTTTGTGACTCAGTATCAGCATTCAAGTGGGCAGAGACGCATCCGAGTGACCACCATTGCGAGGAAGTAAGTCTTGTTAGAAATTTAATTTACGTATCAAAACTATTCTGGGTTGTGCTCCCAAACTGGGTTCCTGTTTTGAGTGATATCCATCACTAGAAAATGAACATTTAGGACTAAGAGCATTTTATTTCTTTTTAGCTCATCTTATTTGTTAAACATTCATTGTTAGGAAATGTAAAGCCATTTAAAAACTATTCCTAAGACACATTCTTAAAAATATTCTTTTATTTACCTTATTCCCCTGAGAGGTGGAGAAAAACTATCAAACATTATCTTGTAAAAGGTAATTATAATATATATATGACCCATTTTATATATATATGACCCATTTTATATACATATATAAATTAGTACAATAATTAATATTACTTTTTAATTGATGCTAAAGTTCTAGCTACTTTTACCATTGTATATTTTTTTAAGTGTTATTTGTCATTTAATTCATTTATGAAACTTTTAGCATCTGCTTTGTAGGCTGGGTACTTTTGGGAAAGGGTGTGGAATGCGAAAGACTTGAAAATACTTGGTCTGCTAATGATGATGTGGGATAGATCAGTCTTCAACTCTCTGGTGAAAGGCCAGTTTTTTTTCCCCCTAATCCTTTGGAGACTAGTACTTTTATTCAGTACAATAAAATGAATTATTAGGAAAATTAAAATTTAAAAAACTATTCGAAATACAAATCCCTATTTTTATTAGGTCCATCAGACTTAAAATTTAGGTAAATTGCTCAAAAGTTTCTAAACATTTACTCTCAGTTTTCTGTTCTTACCTTATGACAAACTGGCATTGGGTTTGCATACCACACTTTGAGTAGACCTGGTTGAGACCACAAAAGGTAAAGTCTAACAGTTAAAATTATAGGGTAGTATTTTGTGTAACAGTCATCTACTACATTTGTTGAGATAGTTTCTAAGAGGGAATAATTAGGCACAGACTTGAGATAATTCACCATTGTCAGTTATTTGGAAAATATTAAAAAGTTACTTGTCTATTTGAAAAAAATGAAAAATAGAGGAAGAAGAGAGAAGAATTTTGAACACATTATTGCCTGAATTCCCTTGAGATCACTTCTTACATCTTTGAGTCATGTAAAAAGTGGTCCAGCTTTCAAGAGGTTATGTATAAGTGTTGCCAAACTTCCTTAAAGTGGGATACTTTAGAACTAGGATAAGCTTAACTATTACAAAACTTCTGTGAAGTATTAAACAGACAAACAAAAACTATTGCTGGGTCTACCAATGATCAGTTTAATTGGATTGGATTTATAGAACATGTTAATTTAATAAATTACTGCTATTTTATATATAATATCAAATTGATCCCTTAGACTAAAGTTTTCACTTTTAATTGGTTTTAGGTATTAACATGGAGAAAAAGAATACATAGTAATTGTAAATTTAATTTTTATCACTAATGAAGACAAATGAATGGATCTTGAAAATATCATGCTAAGTGAAATAAGAGGGAAGTTGAGAACCATATGATTTCACTCATATGTAGGATGTAAAGCTGAAAGCAATAAATGAACAAGACAAAAACTCAGAGACACAGGAAACAGTTCAGTGGTTACCAGAGGGAAAGGGGAGAGTACAGAGGTAGAAAAGGGTAAAGGGTGTCAAATATATGGTGAGGGAAGGAGATCTGATTTTGGGTGGTGAACATACAATGCAACATATGGATGACGTATTGTCGAATTGTATACTTGAAACGTATATAATTTTATTAACGTTACCTCAGTAAATTTAATTTAAAAAATTGATATAAAAAAATAAACTAGCTCTTAATAGCCCATTAAAAAAACAACCAATGAGAAAAAGAATTCTGATATTCTTTTTCCATTTCAGTAAATGAGAATTACTTAGACTGGGAGATAACCTTTATTTTATATTTCCATATTTATGCTTTTATAAAATTAAATAAATGAATTTTTAAAGTCCGATATTGGTACTTGTGTATCTATGTACACATGCACATGCACAAATCTATTCTATGATTTTTATTTGTAAAAATCTTAATATTTTAAGGAATGTTTAGAGATCTACCTTTATAGTTACATTAGAAGATTTCATTAGGTTTGAGTATGTTTTTCTAAAAACAATGACTGCTGTACTGAAACTTGCTATTAGTGATTTTTTAAAAAAAAAACCTAATTTTTCTAAGTAATATTGGAATTTTGAAATACTAGAGTAATTTACTGTACCTTTTAAATTTAAATATGTGTGATAGCCAACTATGATATTGTGAATATAATAATTCAGTGGCATGTCTTTGCATTTTCATTTCTTTAGCTGGGCAGATGCTCAAACTCAAATCCAAAATATTGCTGCGTCTTTTGACCAGGAGGCAGCTGCCATTCTTATGGCCAGGCTGGCAGTATATAGAGCAGAAACAGAGGAAGGGCCAGATGTGCTTAGATGGCTAGACAGACAGCTCATTCGACTGGTAAGAAGTGAACATCGTTCTTTTCTAAATTTGTTTGCCTTTATTTGTAGTAAATATTTGTTGCTGATAATCTCTTTCAAAGTACTTAACAGTGTAACTGACTGTATGAGGGACTCGTGTTCAAGTTGCTGAGAAAGCCATAATAATGAATAGAATTTCTTTACCTCTTCCAGTAAACTAAAATGCCTTTTTTTCTGTAAAATAAAAGAGTGACAATTACGTAACTTATTCTTTTTCTTTTTGTTTTTTTTGGCTGTTATTACTATAACTGTTTTCTTACATATTTTCTTCATTGCTATGGTTTTAGTTTTCTATTTTCATTTTAATGGAAATTTTTAAGAGAAAAATTGGGATGTAAAAATTATACATAATTATAGAAAAATATAGACAAGTCTTGATTATCTACATCTAGATTATCAAAGTGTATGTTAGTGAAGTTATTGATAACGATGGGTTTTTAACAATTCAGGAAGCTATTACTTATATTACGACCTAGAATGCTTAATTAAGTTCTTTTTCTAATGTTCCATTTTTATTCAAAAAACTATGGCTTATTATTTGCTTGAAAGTAGTTCTTCAATTCTTTAGCTGAGCTTTCAGCTCAAACACCCTGTTGAGAATTCTTTCTGCTAAGTCATTGGTTTTCTGTTTGTAGCAGGAGCCTTTTGTGCTGTTTGTCCAGATATTCATGTAGTTTTTAAAGCATTCTTGAGTGAACTAGTCTTTGTTTACTAAAGTTAGCCAGTTTTATAGCATCATTCAGAGCTTTTTTCCCTTTCATTTCCAAGTGTGTTTTCACACTAGCATCCCTCTGAAGAAAGCAGTGTTGTTTGACATCAGCATGTCTTTTTTTTTTTTTTTAAACAAGAGACATAAAACCTTTCATGGAGTAAACTATTGATTGTACACCACTAGTACAAATGCTAACAGTTTCTCAAACATAGACCAAGATAGGAAGATAAAACATTAAATATATTTTGACCTTTGCTGGTTTAGGGCATTAGAAAAGTTTTCTTGAATTTAACTACCATTTAGCAATTTGGTGAAATCTGTTGACTCGTCAACCTGAATAGAGAAGCCGTTAGTTTTCAACTAATTATGCAAACCTCTCAGCATCATGTGGCATGTCATCAATTCATTCACTTATATTATTTTCAGATAGAATTTTTTTCAGTTTCTCAGATTGCATCTTGTCCCAGCATTTTATTTAGTGTAATTTTATTACATATTGGCATTATTGGGTTCTCCCCCAACCGTGTGACTTTTCCTTTTCTGGGTAGGAAGTTGTCCTAAGAAATTGCATGCTTCCTGATCCTTTTCACTAAGTGTGACTAACAAACACTTTATTGTTTTGAGATTCTAAAAGCTGTTTGAAGAAATCAGCACCTTTATTTGTCAAATGACTGTGATTGTAGTAGAGTGCTTTTTAAGTTTTGCTGGAGCTGTTACTGCATTTGTAGGTTATTGCACCTGACACAAAATTGAATAGTACAACTTGAGATATCAGCCCAGGAAAAAACCACTGATAAGTAGCTTTCATTGTGAAGATGGACTTTTCTGTGTCCCTTGTTGCATGAGTATAGTGAAGTGATTACAGAAGATTATACTTCTTCAGAATTCTCTGTAGACTTATGTCTAGAACCTTTCTCTTCTATCTCACACTTGAAAAACTGACATGTTTATTAGTATTTGTGTAAAACACAAATACTAATAAAATGTAAAATAGAATGGCCTTGTAAATAACTAAATGAGACAGTTGCAAGAAGTACAAAATTACAAAAACCTCACAGTATAATTCACTTCTAATCTACACATTCTTCAGTTTATTACATTTACAACAGCAGCAGTGCTGTTGGGACTAGAGGACAGGTGAGTCATAACATAATGGAAATTTTACTCTGATCTTCTATAACAACAGTATAGTTTATCCTCATAAGTGAGATGACAATCCTGTCCAAGAGGAAATTGGTGGAGGCATTTTGGCGGGGAAAGGCTGATAATGTCAGACTACTGCCCTGCTTCCTGTGAAAAACAGCTTTCACCAATTATCTGTGGCCTCACTTGTGTCAAAAACTGAAAAAGAAGTTAATTCAAATGAACAGTTCTACTGCATACTGCCACATGGGACTAAAGAAATTGCTACAGGGTAACTTGGAAATTATCACTGTGGCTGGTATCTTATGGTATCCAAAGTTCAAAAACCAGTTAAAAAAAAAAATCATAGTCTCTTACAGAACTCCTAGTGGCTAAGAACCCCTCATGTATGGTAAAAGTGGTGAGAATGTGATCTTTCTTTTTTTAATTGATTAAATCAAATTAGTGTATAAGTGAAGCTTCAGGTGATGATAAATGAACTTTAGTTATACAAACTATTCTAAGTAGCTAAGTACTGATTCCATACTGTTGAATTTTAGCAACCTGATAGCAATACAAATAGAGAAAGGGTTAATGCCTTTAGGAACTATGCTTTTCTAAGTTTTATTCTAGTGAAAAAATATATGAAATTATACTACCCAACCTCTTTGCCTTAATTTGGCATAGTGTATATAATTGTTTTTTTGTTTTTTTTTTTTCCTGGAGGATTGAAAGTAATTTTAATTAAAAATAAATATCTATTTAAAAACCTTTTTAGATAATGGGCAATTTTATGGCCAAATTGGTGCTGGTACCACATTTGCTTCTGACATCTTTAAAATAAGCCCTTGCTCCGCTTGGTCAGCATCACTTAAGCTACTAGCATCAACACATGATTTGCTGCCTCCATCTGTCTCTTGTTTGGGTCACTTTTGTGTCTACCTTCATGAGTCTGTTCCTTACCCTTTTGACTCTTGACCTTTGTTATTGAATGACATTCTCTTACAACTTAAAATTAGTATTTGATTCTTTTTCATCTTTGATCTTTGATTTACCCACTAAGCACTAATTATATTTTTCCTTTAGCTGTGCTGCCAGCCCAGTGGATAAATACTTCATCTGATTAGACTTGTCCCAGGAAATTTCTCTTGTTTCAGACTCTTGGGGCTTCCCTTGCATAATTTTCTTGCTACACCAGTGGGACCAAGAACTTTTATTATCCTGTTTTTGTTATTACCATTTTCTTAAAGAGCTTAAGCTTTGACTTTTAGAGCCCTTTATATGACTGCCTTGATGCACAAATAATTATTTTCTGAATTAAAGACAGGACTAGGCTTCTTGCAAGTGTTATTTTCCTCAAGAAAACTGTGTTATTGTTGCTTTATCTGCCCAGTTGTATTCTGAATAACTCAAATGGAGGATCTTTGATAGATATCTTTTATGTTTCAGTCTTTTTTCTCATTTGTATTAGTGTTTTTGGTAGGTTGTAAATAAGGACTGCTACTTATGATGAATTAATGCTAGAGCATTTGATAAGTGTTCAGAAATTTTTTAAAGACGTAACCTAGAGATTAGAAATTTATGTTTGTATATGTTAATGCAAATTTTATGTTATCTATAGTAAAGTATAGACTATATTATTTGTTATATATGTGATAGAATGTGAAAATTTTTATATGTAAGAGTTCTTACAAATCAATAAGATTTGGGCAAAATTGAGCAAAGGTCATGAATAAGGAATTAGCAAAAGAAGGAATGCAGGTAACTGATAAACATATGAAAAAGTTGCCAGTCTTATAATGAAAGTCAACAAGACAACAATTTTGTATCTGTCAAACTGGTAAGAATTAGAAAAATAGCATACTGCTTAGAGTTGGTTAATATTCAGGGTAACAGACATTTTCATAGCTTATAGGTTGGTGTACGAATCTGTACAACCTTTGTAAACATCCGGATAACCTAAGATATACAAGGCAGTTGGTGACATATATCAAAAGCTTAAAAACTTTTACTCAGAAATTCTACCTCTAAGAATTTATCCTAAAGATATTATGGGACAAATGTAAATGCTAATAATGAGGGGATTGGTTAAGAAAGTTATGGTATGTATCTGAATATAGTGGAATGCTAATCAACCATTAAAAATGAGTAATAGAGTATATTTAATGACATAAAAAAATATTCATAATAAAAGCAAAAATTTTGGACATAAGTATCAGATACATGCCACTCTGGAAATTAACCTTTTGGACATCTCCAGTTACCCAACCATAAAAGTCAGCAATCTTTGTTGCCATCATTAACTATAATTATCAGATTTTGTCCAATGCTTTAACAATCTTAGGCACAGTTTAAAATGTGTGTATTTAATATAATGTGATCAGTAGTTCTGAATAATGTATGACATTGGCTTTTTCACAAAATCTTTCCAATGTATTTGATATTCTAGAACTCTTCAAGTGTATTTGCTATTCTAGATCTGCACTGTTCAGGAGAACTTTCGGCAGTGGTGGAAATATCTATAATTTGCACTGCCCATTATGGAACTACTATACACATATGGCTATTGAGCACTTGAAAAATGGCTAGTTCAACTGAAGAACTGAATTTTTATTTAATTTTAACTGCTACAAATTATTACATGTGTGTAATAGCTAGTGGCTATCATATTGGACAGTGAGGATTATCTTAATCTGTAAATTTCATCAGCAAAGTATAATTAAGGAGCACTGAAGACTGCCAAACTTTTACTCCCAGATACCAAGATCTGTTTTCTGAGGATTAGCTATGCAACTATAGCATTTCTATCTTTTGGATAACTGTGGTTCTGGAATGATTTTTCCTGGAAGCCAAAAACGTGATCAAGTCATTTATGCCTTTTTGTGTGCTCTATAAGACATAGATAAATACATACATGATACAGTTCAATATTCCAGGCAGCAAAAATTTAGTATTACTTGCATCAGTGAACCCTTTGTTATCTTTTGTTTTTATTTTTGCCCTTAATCATATGCAACCATTATGATAAACATTGTCAGGAGATAAACCAGTTGCATAAGTACTGTAAAATATTTTCAGGGCAGAGACTTTGCTCAAGAACAAGGAGAGGAAGCTAACATTTATTGAATACTTAGTGTCAGTCATTGTGCTCAAGCACTCCTTTATGTGGATTATCTCAGTTGTTCAGATGCCTTTGGTCACATTATTCTAGAGGACTTCTCTCTTGCCAGAGTATGTGTCTTTTTTACTTTATTTCCTTCTAATTTCTGCCTTTATGTTTCTTATTTATTTGCCAGTCTGACTGTTGGTCTCTAATTTTCTTTTCCTCAGTCTTCCCCTCTATTTGGTATTTATTGTTTCTGATATGCCAAATTTTATACCAGCAACTTGCTTTGTAGCCACTATGATATGTTGATAATGCATCTTTCTGTTACTTGGCTGTTGTCTTTTTTTGGTAGAGTATTAAAGGGCATATGTTGAGCTCTTTTGGTCATTATCTAAGAACTGTCAGAGACACTGAGTTTAAAAAAATCCAAAAATATAAAGATGAGTTGTTACTGTATTGGAGCAGTGTATTTTTTACTTCTGAAATTCAAATGTATTTCTTTGATTGTAATCAGTCTCATGATAAGTCTATAAGTAATATTCTAATATCGTATATAAAATATTTGCCTGCTAAAGGGTAATAGCTTTTTAAAATAGAATATGTATATAGGCAACAGTTTTAATTCTATGCCAAGAAGTAGATTACTAACATGTTTTATTTTATTTAGTGTCAGAAATTTGGAGAATATCACAAAGATGATCCAAGTTCCTTCAGATTTTCAGAGACTTTCTCCCTTTATCCACAGGTGAGTAGATATAGGTCTGTGTTCTTTATGTTGACAATAGCATTGAATCTCATTTTTCTTGTTATTTTGTTTTTTATTACTTGTATTGGGTTATTCTTTTGGTTCAGTAAGTTTTGGGTTAGCTTAGAAATTAACATTGTGCTGTGAGTAGCATTTTTATATTGGCCTTGCACATAGTCATTCGTTTGTGATGAATAGAAATTTCTACTAGACCCTATTGTGAAATAGAATTAGGTGTAGGGAAGATTAGCTTTCCATCTGATACAAAGAATCTAATTATAGTGGCACCAAAAGAACTTCATCTGAAGTAATTTTACTAATCAACTAGTCTTATAGCCTGGTGTCACCTGAGAACAGTTTTATGGTGATAAACCAGATCAATTAAAAAAAGCTAATTTGATTTATCTTACAGAAACTTTTTAACTTGGGCCTTGGAATGTATCCCTCTCTCTCTTAATTTAAAGCTATTTTAAAAAGTTTACGTTGTTTATATGAGTGACAGGTCATTATTCAACTAACTACTGTGTGCAAGGAACTTTAGGAGAATAGGATGACTGACGTGGATCTCATTTTCAAGGAGCTTTCAGTTTGAAGAATGAGATCTGAAATGTATATAAACAACACATAACAGAAGTGAGAAATGCTGTGAGAGAGATACAGACTTTAAAGGAAACCTAAAGGAATCCTTCCAAATGGACGGTTTGATACATATTTATAGAAGAGCTGGCATTTTAACTTAGCCTTCAAGGATGATTAATAATGAGATGTGGAAATTCTATTTTTGATCATGAAAACTTTGTTTAAAGCCTCAGCTTTCTTTTCAGAGCTCCTCTTACTTTTTTGGAAAATCTTTTATTGATCCGTGACCTAGAACTCCCATGTTTATAGAGGAAGACTTCCCTAAACCTCTAGTGAGGTTTTGGAGACCCAGGAAAAGGCAGAATCCACTTGTCTTAAGGCAGGCAAAAAACCTGTCTCTTTAGGGAATTCTCAGGCCTTATCTTCTTAGTAGAAACTAATAGGAAAGGGAGTGAGGTCATTAGCCTAAGTATTTTACTAAATGCTTTTTAGGCTTTTAGATTCTGAGAACTATGGGCATCTCATCTTTTCCCCTCTACTGGAAATAGAGACCAGAGAACCCAAAAATACTTTTTCTTTGGGTTTTCAAAGCGTTCTAAAAGGTGACAGTCTAAATTTAAGGGAGATCTTCATCTCCAAAATATTTAACCCCAAGTTTACCAATTAAACATTTCTGTGAATAAACAAGAATGGCTGAAGTGGTAAGAGATGAGAGAGCCTAGCCTCTCAAGGCATTATGGATCATTGAAAATAGAAAAAGAATGAGAATTTCAGGGTGGTATGTGTTGGGAGAGAACTGAGGAGTGAATCCCAGGCAGGAGCAATATGTAGGCATTCAAGACCTGAGGACTGAAGGAAGGTGAGAGAAGTAACTGAAAGACAAATGAGAATACTTTGGAGCTGATCCTATGATTGTATCAAAGACCCTTCGTATCAGAGGACAGCATAGCTGTCCTTCATTCAGGCCTAACACTCCCCCTTTGTGATCTCTTCCATATCAGGAGTGAGTGGAAGGGGAGAAAGAATAAATGAAACACTAAGTATAGAGAATGTTATTTGGAGATAACAAGCTGAGTGTACGTAGTCCTTTTTTAAAATCAGTGCAGACCCTTTCTAGTGTAATTTTTTGGAGGTATACAAAAAGCAGAAAATCTTTTTTTTACGTTCTCTCTTACAGTTTTTGGTGGTGGTAATGAGTAGTAATAAAAAAAGCCCAGAAACGTGCCATAGAGTTGAGGAATAAAAACAAAGAATGCTGATAATGTACCACCTGGGATCATCCTCTGAATAACTTAGATCTGAGCTAGAGGTTTTTGTCTCTATTCTTGTTTTTCTTTTGAGTCACCTCTTTTACTTTAACTTTTCTATTGTTGAATTATATTTTCAAGTAATTGGTAAATATGAGTAAGATTCTTTCTGAGGAATGCAATTTAGATGTTATAACTTGTTTTATTGTGGTGTTAGTAGTTGTAATCAAATGCTTTTTATAATAGTAAACAACATCAAAGTTAAAATCGGTAAAAGCTATCTCACATGTTTTATCTTGCAGTTTATGTTTCATTTAAGAAGGTCTCCTTTCTTGCAAGTTTTTAACAATAGTCCTGATGAGAGTTCGTATTATCGTCATCATTTTATGCGTCAAGATCTGACCCAGTCTCTAATCATGATTCAGCCTATTCTGTATGCATATTCTTTTAGTGGACCACCAGAGGTGAGAGCGGCTATTACTGTGATGTGTACCATTAAAAAGTAAAAACAACTTTTTCTTGAAGCATAGTTACTAAATATAAGAATTTAATTCAAGAATAATTACCTTAAGTTATTCATATATTCACTTAAAAAATGTATGAGTGCTTACTATGTGCTTGACACCATGCTAGGCCATATTAGGAAATAATTTAAAAAAAATAATGAAATGATGAGGTGGAAGAGACTTTTAAGATATTTTATCCAGTCATTTGATTAGATCTTCTCGGGCTTATGATTCTTATGTCTTTAACTGTGTCTAAAGGTGATGATAATTCTAGAATTTGTAGCTTATTCCAGAGTTTAGTGTGGGAACAAAGTCTCTTGCTTTAATCCCATTTTCCTCTAGTCTTTTTTTGAATATAAGATACAGTTGATTATAAAGCCGTATACTTAGAAAAGGGATAAATCATCCATTTAGCCTTAGTTAACAAACTGTCCCACTTATTTTAACCTGTTATCAAAGTTTTTTCATTCAGTAGTTAAAATTGTCTGTTTTACCACTTAAAAGTATGTAATGACTATATTTAAAAAATAGGTTTTATTTTGTTACTGCAGTTGTTTAGTAATTTATCTCAATACTTTTCTAGGAAAAATGTATTTTTAATATGTTGATCTAGCTGTATATTTGGTCTTGTAGTTCTTTAAATCAGGAAGGAAAATTTTAGAAATAACTTTAAAAAAATTTCAGGTTAATATATATAAATCATAGACATCTGGAAAATGTAGAGTAGTGGTTAGAGGAAAATTGGAACTCCACAGTCCCTAGTACCTGTTCCTGTCAGATTCCAGCCTTTCCATTTATTCCATGAATCTCATTAGCTTCATTTTCTTAAGTCTTTGCGTTTGGAGGTACCCTCTTTCCTGTGTCATTTTCTCTTCTTCTGGCCCATTCTTATTAACATAGAAACCTTAATAGCACTCATGTCAAAATAAACAGACAAAACAACTCCCTCAACTTCATATTTTTTTTCTAATTGCCACCCCATTTCTCTGGTCCTCGTCACAGCTAAACTCAGAATCTAAGTAACTTGTTGTCTATCCTTTCTCACCTCATTCTTGTCAGACTTTAGTCCCTATCACTGTACCACTCTTGTTAAGGGTATTGGCATCCTACATCTTGCCAGACCTCCCAACAGTGTTGTCCCAGGAAGGCCTTCCCTTGTGAACCTTTTGCTCTGGATGTCTCTGACACCTACAGTACCTGCTGGTTTAACTCCTGTCTGTTCCATTTCAATTTCCTTTTCTGGCTTCTCCCTTTCAGACCTCTAAGTGTTAGCATGTTCCAGGGTTCTCTCTGGCTTCTTCTCTATCTTCCCTCTCTCTAAGTGATGCAGTATAATCCTTTAACTTTAATTACCATCTTCATGCATGAGATACCTAAATTTCTGTCATTAGTTTAGGCCACCCCGTTTCATTTCATATTCCCTATTTTTCCGTCTGTTCCAAGTTTGCTGTACCCTAAGCCTTCCCGCCCCCCCTCCCTCAGGCTTAGGAGTCATCCTTGATTTCCTCATGACTCTATTTTTCAATTGTTACCTCAGTTTGGAAACTTCTAAAATTAAATTAGAATATGCCATGAGAATTCCTAATAGCAAGAGGTTTGAAGTAATATAACATAAATTTAAACTTAAAAAATTTAATAGGTACTGGAAAGATCTTTTGTCATTAAATAATTTATATTTTCTTCTTCCTTCTTTCTCATTTTTTCTTCTTGTTAGCCGGTTCTTCTTGATAGCAGCAGCATTCTTGCAGATCGTATTCTTCTCATGGACACTTTCTTCCAGATTTTGATTTATCATGGTGAGGTAAGATTCTATAGCATTTAAAGCTGTGCACATAGGTGCAGTGAAGTCATTTTCCTTCACTATATGGCTAGTATTTTCCACTATGATAAACTTTTATTTCCATTTTAATAAAATATGTATAAAATGTTCTTTCTGCTATAGGTTTTTAGACTTCATTTGCTTTTGACTCACCTGTGGTTATTTTATCTGTTTGTCCACACACGATTGGACAAATAGATTTTACATAAAACACAGTGTTGGGTAAATAAGAGCATTGATGTATACATTAGGCATATCATACTTTTGGGTTTTACCTGAAGACATTGAGAGAGGAAGAGTCAGCCTTTGTCAGTGGGCAGGCTTTTTTAAAAATTATTATTTCATGTAATTATTTGAAAAGTATTCCACATGAAGTATTTAAAGTATTTAAAAAAATACTCCACACCATCTCAACACTCATTTAAAGCCTAAGTGAATTAAAATTTAAAACTTAATTGGAATGGTAAATGATTGAAAAGAGCAGAATATTTGAGTAGCTATTAAGCTTTAGCAAGGTGTTTAGCAGAACTCTATTCATTCCTGAATGTATTCATTCAGCCAGCATTTAAGTGCTTCCTCTACATAAAAAAAAGCACTGCACTCTGGATCCTTTGAAAGATACAGAGCCTCTTTATTCACAGACATAGTCTAGTGTTCTAATTTGTGCGATTTGTTTTTCAGTTTTTAAATTGTAAATGATTTTAGATTTTTACTGTAGTAGTAAAGGTGTTGCTCAAAGTATCTTTTCAGTAATATTATTCGAGACTTATAAAAGATTTATTGATTATTATTTTTAGCCGATACCAGTTACTAGTGCCCTTTATTTTTTAAGAATAATGCCTATAATATAACAGCTAAGTTTTTTGCTTATTTTTTTGTTTTTTGATAATGTTTGCGTCTTTAAATAGCTTGTTAATGTGCTTAAAGGAGAAATCAGAGATACGGATGACTGCTCCTCTATTAAATACAGAGATATAAAACGATATTGAGCATACTTTGATTCAGTTAACTTAGAAACCAAGCTAGGTTTAAATTTTGGGGTGACTTAATTACATGGTTTTTGGAGCCATTTACCTTAATAAAAGAATTGATTCAAATGCCCTTTTAAAGATATTGTATCTTTATAACATTATTGCTATTGTTATTAAAGTTTTTATGTTTATATAACTTGCCAAAATGTAACTCCGTTGGGAAAGACTTCATAATAAATAGTAGGTCATTAATTTAGATATCTCTGGGAGATGTTATGTAACAAAAACTTTCCTCATTTATCATAAGTTTAGGTAGATAGCTTTTAACCAATATTAATTTAATATGTATAGTGTTTTACAGTTTCCTGGTGTAATTATTTCTTTTTAAATGTGACGAGATATCCCAACTTTGTATTTATTTACTCAAGGATACAGAAATTAGTATTTTTAATGTGATAAATGAAATTATATTCCATAATTTTTTATTTTCTGAAGATTACTTCCTTTGGAAAAAAATCTCTTAAAATTTTTGGATAGACAAAAATACTAATTCTTTTGTTTTAAAATCAGACCATAGCCCAGTGGCGCAAGTCAGGATACCAGGACATGCCAGAGTATGAAAATTTCCGCCACCTTCTGCAAGCCCCGGTGGATGACGCCCAGGAGATTCTTCACTCCCGATTTCCTATGCCGAGGTACATCGACACTGAGCATGGGGGCAGCCAGGTAAGTACTGTTAATTAGTTTGTGTGTGTGTGTGTTGCTACTTTTGCAATGAGCTGTTCCTCCTTGCCTCCTGACTTTACTTTGAATAGGCTGCTTGCTCACTAGGCAAATGAAAGAGGAGGGAGGTGGGCTAGAGATACTGGTGTCCAGGGAGAAGGTGTGCTTGCTTTTTGCCTTATCTCTGAGAGCAGAACAGGCACATTATTGCCTAGTTGCCTAAAGCTGGCAGTTTCTCCCATTTTCTGCCTCCAGCCTAGCTCTAATAACAGAGCCAGAGTATTCTGGGGGAATGCCAGCTTCACTTGAGCAAGAAGATGTGAACAACTTGGGAAATAATTTAGTGTACTTTTCTTAAAGCTATTATTTATTGGTTAAGTCTATGAATATGAAGTTTGCGGTCACATAAATTTTTTTTTGTTTTCCTCATTCTGTCATTCCAGTTTTCTAGAAAATGTCATGTAATAGGAAAGCATTATGATATTATAAAAGGCTTTTGTGGTTTTCAGAATTATGAGGATTGAATAAGATACATATACACATATATATGGCTCTTTTGGGCTTTTCAGAAGTAGGTTTGGACCCCTTAACATACATTCTTAAAATACTTTTTACTTCTCCCTTGAGTTATAATAAATTAATTATAAGTTGTTATAAGTTTGTTTCACTTAGTTCTTTGAAGGCAGGGATTATGCTTTGTTTTTTTGCTGTATCCCTTGTGCCTAACACCTTATTGCAAAGTAGGTAATACATGTCAGTGACCATTCTTCAGAAATGATAGCAATTATTATTAGAGTTTTATAGTAGCTACCATGTATTGATACTTTGCAAAGCTAATAGCACTTTACATATCGTATCTCATTTGATCCTCACAGTAGTCCTGTTGTTATCTCTATTATACAGTTAATGAAACCGAGACTTAGGTTATTGTGGCCCAGGAAACACAGTAAATGGAGGAGGTGGGATTTGAATCCAGATGTTCTGAGTCTAGAACCAATTGTCTTGTATTAAACTGTTTACTTATAGAGTAGAAAAATACTTATATGGTATTAAATTTCAAAAGATAAGAGATCCTGTGTTCTTCCAGTATGAAATAATAATTTATAACTGGTTCTCTCATTGGTGTCTCCCCATATGCAATGCTATTTTCCTTTTTGTTTTTGTTTTTTTTTTCCACGATGATATGCCATAGTGGATAGATGGGTAAAATGTTGGGTAGGTTGTCTCATAGAATAGCCTATAGTTTAAAAAAGTTTGAGAATCATTGTTTAAAGTAACAGAATGTATAGGTTTTCATGGTTTCTGTTTTTATCTTTTTTTGTTACTTTAAACCTCTAATGATGTTTCAGAACAAGTTTTAGTACATTTCACATTAACCTTTTCATAATTGTTGCACACATAATTTTTATATGCTGAGTTTTAGAATCAACAACTTATTATTTATTATATAATTTGAAGAGAAGAGTATACATTTATTTCTTTGTAACAGAGTGGCCTACATATTTCAAAATTTAGTTAATTTTTTAAAAGGTTACGTTTTAAGAAATTAATTTTACAATTTTACAAATTGATTTTAGATGGCATAATGTATTTGTTCAACTTATATTGACAGTCTATTTTTGATGGATAATGTTATTTTTTCTTTGTTTTTAAGGCTCGTTTTCTGCTTTCAAAAGTCAACCCTTCCCAGACTCATAATAATATGTATGCCTGGGGACAGGTAAGTGTAAACAGCAGATCTTGGAAGTTATTTCTTTCTATATTTATAGTTTGTAATTTTAATGAGAGCTACATTTTTTCCTATGTGTTTGGTAATAATTTCTGTTGGAAAAATAATGAAAAAGTACGAGTAGAAAATAGAATTAGTATTTGGTGGCACCACAGAAAAAAAGTGATCATATCAAATAGACAGAACCCTTCTATATTTCACATTTAGCACCACACCCTTGAGAGAAAAAATAATAAAGTATTTAATATGAGATGGAAGTGATCATTTAAACTAAATGGTAGGCCAGGAACCACAAAAGGCCACAGTGAGCCAAGAGAGGTCAGAGATTGTAGTAGAGCAGTAGAGGCTGGAGGCCTGGAAATCATTATTAATATATTTTAATTTGGTAGAAGTTTTACCTCTTGGTACAATAGATCAACATTTACCGAGTGTTCAATATGTGGGATTCTGTAGTGATATTTTAGGGTACACAGCAATCATTGCTGCCTTTTAAGAGCTTGTAGTCTATTATTAGAGATAAAGATAAATACCTAAGGAATTGAAATACAAAGCAGAATAGGATATGTGCTTTTAGAAAGACGTAAAGTATAGTTTAGAAGAATTTAGAAGAGGAATATGGGAGGAGGTCACATGGTGGCAGCAGGAGAGAGTGTGTGATCAGAAAAGAGCTCAGAAAAATTTCCTTTTAAATGGTTATTATTTAAATGGAAATTACATGAGGAAGGGAATTCTGTGTAGAGGATAGTATGGGCTAAGGTGCAGAGTACATGTAGGGACAAATAGTAGAACATAAAACTGGAAATGTATTGTACAGCCAAATTAAGGAGGATCTTGATCCAGGAGCTGAGTCTTAGTCTTTATTTGTTAAATAATGGAACATTTTTGGAGGTTTTTGAACAGAGGGGTGAATTTGAGCCTTAGATAATACAGTTGAATGATAAGATTAATTCAGAACACTCTGTAGATGAAACTATCTATTGAAGTAATCCAAGTTAGAGGAAATGAATGCAAGGTGGTGAAAAGGAATGGATTTGGGTGATATTTCCAAAGTAGACACAATGGGACTTGATTAGAAGTTTCAAGAAAATAAAAGTTATTGCAGATTGAGATTGCTATATACAAAGTCTGAATTCTGATTGGATTCTGGATTAGAGGGAGAGATAGCTCTAATTGGGATGGTTTGTGAAATTTGAATATGGAGCGTTTATCAGATGCCAGTAGAATATTATCCAATTTCTCGAATGTGATAACAGTGGTGTGGTTATGTAGGAGATTGTCCTTCACCTTAGGAGATATATTCTAAAGTGGGGGTAAAATGTCATGATATCTTCACCTTGTAGAAATGATTCAAGAAGAAAAAGGAAAGGAAAATGCAGAAATATAAAGCCAATGTGTCAAAATGGTAATCAGTGAATTTAATTACACAGTATATGGCTGTTCGTCGTTCTTTCCCCTTAACTTCTCTGTAAGTTTGAATTCTTAAGAAATAAATAGTTGAGGGAGAACAAGGTAATTTGGGGTTTTGAGCCTTAGGTAATTAGGAGAACGTGTGCCAGTAAGTGGGAGAATGGAGAGAGAATGTTTGATTTTAGACACATTTGAGTTTGAGATACCACCTAGATGTCCATATCGAGCAGGCTATTGGAAATTTGGGTTTGGTGATCAGGGAAAGGATGTGCAAGTTGGTTGTAGAAAGGTGATACTTAAAGTCATCACAGTGGATGCTTGTCCAAGGAGAGAGTAGAGAGGCAAGAGATGTGCAAGATAAAACCTTGAGGAAGTATGAGTAGTAGGAATATTTTATAAATAATCATAGATGTGGAAGGAAAATGAGAAGAACACCATGGAGGGAGGACTTTATAGAGGGAAGAAGACGGGGTCTACAAACACCGATGGTACAGACACTTGAAGGAGGGTGAATACTGAAAAAAGGTTGAAGGATTTGATGGCTAGATCATTTGTGGCCATTGGGAAGCAGTTTTAATACAGTGGTTGAGTAGGAGATTGATAGTAAGGAATTAGTAGGTGGTAAAGAAATGGAGGTTGTAAGTATAAATGATCCTTTTGCAAAAATACCCAGAGTTTGAATAGTAGGATAGCAGGCTGGTTGTTATTAGAGTTAGGGCAGAACTTATTTGTAGACCAAGTGTAAGGAGCTAATATGGGAGCACAAAAGAACAACTTAGAGATGTTTAATATCCTCAAAAAGAGACAGTGTGATCACCAGCACTACGTATATGGGAGTGAAGGCAGGCATTTATTTCTGCACAAGAAAAGGGTGAGAAGAAGGTTGAAGACAGATTTTGAAGTGGAGAGAAAGCTCACATTGGATAATTGCTTGTTTCTTTTCAGTAATAGATTACTTGCTAAGAGTGAGAAATGCTGGGGTTAAAGATAGAAAATAGAAAAGATTAAAAACAGCTTTAAGAAATACAAGAAGTCAACAAACGATGAATAAAAGGCTTTTATAGTAGTGATAAGGACCCCTTTTATTTCCTAACAATTTCTTGAGCATGCTTCCATAATGTTCTTTAACTATGCTTTGTAGTTCAAGCATTGCACCAAAGATGAAAGACTTTGGGGGTAATTTAGAACTGGAGGTAAGAAAGATGGACACATTAAAGGGAGTAGAATAATTTAGAGCAAAGTTAAACAACTGACTCTGGGGTCCAACTTGGATAGGAGACAAATGAAGCAATAATTGAGATTAAGGCCCCTTCCCTTTGAATATAGAGGTGCCTGAAAATTTTGCCTTGATTCCTCTACATTCACTGTTTCTCTAGGTGATTGCATCCACTCCTATGGCTTCAGCTTTCATATGTGGCCAACTTGCAAATCTCCACCTTTGGTTTGGCCTCACATTGAACTATAGACTTGAATTTCTATAACTGCGTGCAGCATATCACTTGAGTTTCCTGTAGACATTTTGTAAGCAGCATGCCCCAACTTAAAACATACTTCTTTCACACTATCTTGTTCTTCCTCACTTTCTTATTTTTTTTAGAGGTCCCCACCATTCTCTCAATTCCCAGGCCTTGGAACTTTAGTCATTCACATTACATCACTTCTGCCCTAATTATTCAGGAATGGTTTGATCTGTTTCTTCTATCCATTCCTTCCTTTCTCTGTCACCAACCAAGTTCAAGTCCTTGTTACTGTTCACATAAATTGTTGGAATTACCTGCTAACTGGCTTCAGCCTCTTCCTCCATTTTGGCACTGGCGGGAGTGGTCTCCCTAAAGCAGCTTTAAGTCAGAATGCTGGTAAGGACTCTTAAGTAGCCCCCTGTTGAATTACAGGTACGCTTTTTATATTGCTCTTGAGGGTTTCTTATGGTATGATCCAAATAACTTTTTCTACTTTGAGTTAACTATTTCGTCATTTTAGTCAAACTGAACTTGTCATTCTATTTGAACACAATGAGCATGTTCCCATCTCTGTAACTTTGTCCCTGTTATCACTTGGACATGTCATAGCCATCCTTCAAGGCTCAGTTCAGAGTTCACTGACTCCATGAAACCTTTCCTGATTACATGACTAGATTTATATAATATTCCTGCCCCTTCATCCCTTTTTATTTCTTACCCATTTCTGATGGCACTTATTTCTCCTTTTAGATTATAAATGACTTGAGGGGAGTAACTGTCATTTTCATTTTAGACTTTCTGCAGTACTTGAAAATACCATATGTTGAATATAATGGATGTGAACAGAGAACAGAGATTAGAGTACTGGAGGTCTGTGGTGGTGCTTAGGAGTTAAGGAGGTTTTCTGATATAGATAAATAAGTTGAATCCAAGGTCTAAA
The DNA here is from genome assembly GCF_902729225.1 of Pteropus medius. Lineage (NCBI taxonomy): Eukaryota > Metazoa > Chordata > Mammalia > Chiroptera > Pteropodidae > Pteropus > Pteropus medius. Next base: position 15,096,915 of record NW_024354911.1, read on the forward strand.
AGTCTTGAAAGGCAAGGAGTATTTTTTTATAGCAAGGAAAGGAGCTTAATCTTGGAAGATATGGAAAGATTAGGTAACACATGTGAGAGAAAAAATTTATGCCCGTATAATGCATATACATTTATATTCTCAGTATCATCCTCCAGCCTGTTCCATTTCCTGGGGGGACAAAAAGCCAAGTATAATTTTATGATGTGGAAGTTTAGAGTACAGTATGTACCATGAATCAGACTTTCCATTATATTTAACTCTGGTCATCCGAGTATTGGTTTTAGTTCTGGATCCCACAATTTAAGAGAAACTTAGACTTAGTTAAGAAAATTGCAAGAAATAGAAGAGTAGCGCCAATAAATAAAGTTTGGGAAATGGTGGTTAATTGCTTCAGAGAAGTGGAAGTTAAAGGATACTTTAAATAGTATTTGTCAGGGGTCACAAATCAAACACCCGTAGGGGCCCGTCGGGTAACAAGTGAGTGTAGCTGGCTGAGTATAAGAAACCCTAACATTCTCAATGCAAGAAGCAGAACTTGGGAGAAGGAGGCTCTGGTAAACCAGGGTTTGTGGGGAGAACCTTCGGGTTTTTTTTCTAAAGGGCGTAGCTGTTTTTTCGCTCCAGCTGATTGTTGCCCTTCACATAACCCAGTTAACAAAATTTTATGAGCCCACATCATTCAGACCAAATAAAACATGTCTCTTTGTGGCTGAATTACCTCATTAAGAAACTGGTTTAGCTCATGGAAATAATGACTTGTTCATCCTTTTTCTGGGTTTACATTTCAACATGGAGATGTAATTGGTAGAAAGCAAAGAACTTGCTGAGTTGGAGAGGCATCCTTCTGGGCTGGTAGTTAGAAATGCAGACTTTGCGACTTCTTTTTGTCTTCACTTCCTTGTCTGCCTCAGAGTTTAATAATACAGTTAGGTATGCACAGTGATACTCAGCAGATGTTAGCTGTTAGTTTTCCTTGTTATCAATGGGAAAAAAGATTCTCCTTGAAGATATTTCAAATAGGAAAAAAAACTATTTTAAATTTTGAAGTTTAATTATTGCTGTAGGGGCATTAGAAGCATAGACAAGAGCCCTAAGGTCTTTCTTTACCTATGATTTTTATAAGATAAATTATGTTAATATTTTTATAGATGATAATCATAATAATTAGTAAGCTGAATCTGTATTGTTTTGGTCACTATGCTAAGCTTTTTATGCACTCCTATCTAGTAATTAAAACACTCCTTTGAGGTGGGTACTATTAGCCTTGTTTTTCAGGAAAAGCAATTAAGGGCTTATATAGGTAGAGTAACTTGCCCAAGATCCCATAGCTAAACTGTGGCAGTGTTCAGGTTTGAACGTAGGCCAGTCTGACTCCAGAATCTGAATTTTTAATCATTAAGCTAAGTTGATTATTGCAACTAGGGAATTGGTAGCCGAGCATTTTACTAAAAATTATGGAACATAATTAGTTTTTTTTTGTCAGCAAATCAAGTACCCAATGATAAGTATTATGCATGGATGGCCTGAAGAGGGCACCGCTGCAACACTGCTTTCGTGACAGGATGTGGGAGGCTGTGTTGCTGTAGTGCTTCATATACTAGATCACATAAAGTTTGGACCTTTCTACTTAATCTTGGATATATTTTAAAAAGAAAGTGTGCATTTGAAACATTGAGATCAACCAACCAACTTCAGAGTTTTGATAAGGTTGAGTTGAGCATTTGTATTTAAAATTTCAAATAAGATCTTCTAGTATATAAATTAGAACATCTATATATATTTTTTGTCTTGACTAGGGGAAATAGATCTGGGGTTGGGTGAATTGAGGTAGAAATATGTATAAAATTAAAAAAAAAATCAGGTACAATTACAGGAAGGAAAAAGCAAGTGCTAGCAAGTTATTTGTAGCATTATAGAGACCTCTGCTTCTCTGTGTTAACTATGAATTGTAGACTGAGAAGTATTTCATTGTTATAAAGTCATAGATTTTCTTTCAAAAGAGGTAATAATAGCTAAAACGTGTATGGTTATTGTGTGTGTCAGATATTGTTCTCTCTGCTATACACAATTTAACTAATTTAATCATTACAACAACCACATGAAACAGATCCTGTTATTATCTTTATTTTACAGATAAGGAAACTGAGAGGTTAAATAACTTTCTCAAAGTCACACAGGCAGTAAGTGGCAGAGTCAGGATTTGAGTCCAGGCAGTCTGGCTCCAAACTCTAAGCTCATAATATTAGTGCTGTTGCCTCCCTGCATTACCAAGGTTTTCCAAGTCTTATAAATTAGCATGTGAAAACACATAATAAAATTGAATTTTCTTTATTCAGGAGAGGTATGGCATCTCTATGGCTAAAAATCCAGATGTAACATCTTTTTCTTGCTATAATAAAATTTCCTTATTGGTGGATTAGATTACTAAGATCATCCTGTCAACACCATTTGCACTAAAATAGATATTAGGAATCTTTCTTAACTCTTGTTAATTACCTAGAACCCACAAAAATCAATTAAAATGACTTGAACAATTATAAGCATAGTTTATTTAAAAAATTATTTGCTTCCTTTCAGCTGGAATTTCTGCTAAAATATGTACAAAAATATGTATAATTGGAGTTTTATTTTAGTAAATGGGCACCAATAAGGAGACTTACTCATTAGTAGTAATAAAAGCACCAATACATTCAAGAAAATTAACACCACCTTAAAGATTAAGTTGGGTATGGAGTTATTCTAATAACACCAGTAAGTAAATTGCAATACAGGTATGATGCTGACCACTTGGAGTTAGTTCAGACCCCACAAGTTAAAGGACATGGTGCACAACCAGACTGCCCTCACTTGAGATGCCAGCTGCAAGTAGGATCCCACACCACTCACACTTAACAGCCAACTAGTTATAAATCCGTATGTGTGTGGGGCGGGGAGGGGAGTTCTCATGACTCTGTCTCTCAGGTTCAGCAATTTACTAGAACAACTCATAGAACCTAGGAAAGTACCTTATTTATGATTACAGTTTTATTATAAAGATTACAAATTAAGAACAGCTCAATGAAGAGACAGAGTGAGGTCTGGGAGGGTCCCAGATACAGAGCTTCTGTGCCCTTTCCCAATGGAATTGGTGCTTCATCCTCCCAGCACATTGATGTATTTGCCAAACAAAAAACTCCACTGGGCTTGGATTTCGAGAGGTTATTTTGGGGTGGTTCCTTTTTATAAGCATGGTTGATAGAATCATTTATGCCCGTTTGAACTCTATCTCCACTCATTCCTCCCCCTCCTTCTCCCTTCCCCTCCTGGAGTTCTGGCTGTCTTAAAGCCCCAGCCCTCTAATCACAGGGTTGATCTTTCTGGTGACTGGACTCCACCAAAGTCATCTCTTCTCATAGCATAAACTCAGGTGTGATCTGAGGGGCTCATGAATAACGAAGACACTACTGTTAGGAAATTCCAAGGATATAGATTCTCCCTTAGGAACCTAGGGGCAAAGGCCAGCTACATTCTTTATTCTACAGCGGGAGCATAGGCATTATTTTTTTCAAAATGATTTCCGTGTTTGTTTTAAACTAAAATTGCTTATACATTGCTTATAGATTTAAAGATATCACACTCTGTTTTAATCATAGCAAATATCTTTATTTCTAGGAGTCTGGAGCACCTATTCTCACAGATGATGTTAGTTTACAAGTGTTTATGGATCATTTGAAGAAACTTGCAGTGTCAAGTGCTGCTTGAAGTGCTAAAAGTGTTAAGGACATTTGAGAAGATGAAATAATATTTCAGTTTCATTGTTCTCCTTTTTCAATTCGTCCGTGGAAACCAAACGATATCTCTGACTCTTTTTTGTTTAGTGCGGTTTGAGACAGCATATGGAAAAATGTTCACGTTTGTAGATTAAGCTTGAATATATGAGCAATAAGAACAAATTTGTTTTGCTTGCCACAGTATTATAATTGGTTTTGGAAATTTGAGGTCTTTATAACTTAATTATGTTAAAGAGTAAACATAGAGTCTGCCTCGTACTACAGAGAGATAACTCATTTGTATATTGCAGACAAATCAAAGTGGCACTGAATATCCATGCTGACTTTTGAAAATGTGTTTCTTAATTTTAGCTAGAAAGTAAACAAAATCATCAGCAGTAATGATTAATGTGAACATTTTTGCCTGTTCATTGAATATTTTTCTGTGATTTTTGACAATTATATATACACTTTCTGTTAAGGCAGATTTATTTTTATGACAATTTGTTTAGGAATTATTTGACTTTATAGTAATTTTCATGAAGATAATTTAATGTTTTGGTTATTTGGAAAAACGGTTTAGAGATGAAAAGTTTTTTGGGTTAGCAATCCCACAATTGTGAAATTCCCACAAAGTACCCAACTTATGTGATTAAACATATTTTTTTAAAAAAAGGGAGATAGAAAATAAATCATTTTGTGAGAATGCATTTCAGAAAGCCTTTGCAGTAAAAAATGACTGTTGTAACTACTAAAACCAAATTTGGATTTCAATGCATGGTTTTGTTTTTTTACCCTTGTTTTTCTGGTGTAAATTTTACACTATATCCTTCAGTATTTTAACACTATTTTGGGAGTTTACATATTCCTTTTTGTTTCTGCTTCCATTTTGTGAAATTTATTAAGTTGTGGTTCTTACTGAAACAGTATTATAAAATGTTTTGTTGAATTATACCATGTGGTGATGCTCAGTTCTATTTTGATTTATTCATTAGTATCATTCACTTTTACCTTTTAAAGTTTACTTGTAGTAAATGTTTACATTGCTAAAGCCAGATATATTTAACAATGAAATTTACATTAAGTACTGCAAATAAAAGGTGGTGCTATATGCTTAGAAAGATAGTTTTGATGATTGCACTTGCATGAACACAATCATATGATGGTAAAACAGACAAACTTTAAAAAATTGTTTATGTTATACTTAGATTAAATTGCTCTGTTCCATTTTATTTGAACTGAACTGTACTAGGCGTAAATACCAATAAAGTATACTTTTTCTCTGTTTTCTTGCTTATTTTGAAATCTAGTAAAGCCTGGGAAGCCTAATGCAAAATTAGAGCATTTAAATCTGCTACTAGTGGATTAAAAAGTCATTCATTTGTTAAAATAACAGCCAAGATGTAATCCACATACTATACAACTCACCCACTTAAAGTATAAAGTATATAGTTCACTGGGTCACCACAATCAATTCTAGAGCATTTTCATCACCCCCAAAATAGTTATTTATTTCTATAAGGAATTGTGTTTCGGAGTTAACAAGTTTTAAACTGAGTGATGATGATGATGATGCATGTTTAATTTGCCTAGCCCCCTAACTTAAGTCCTTTAAGAATACATTATATCTTATCTTGAGTGATATTGATACTTACCCCTAAACTGTCCTCTACTTCTAAATTAATTACAGCTGAAGATGGTAAAGTACCTCTGTAAGGGATAAGAATGAACAAATATATCATCATAACCTTTTAGTTTACCATTTGAAAGAGAGCAGCCTGGATTGTTTTTGTGTATAACTTAGCTATTACTAAATTGCCAGCTATTTAAATTGAAGGAAGAAATGTTTAACCCTTTTAATGAATTTAGAGAGTGAATAAAGGATTTTTGCTAAGTCACTTGCAGCACTGAGCAGCTTTGGTATGTCCAGAACTATTTTGGAATTCATTCTTGAACCTACCTTAGTGACCTTAGACCTCATCAGGGTACATTTATATTTTGGTGTAACAGGATTAATTCGTTTTATTGACAGATTCCAAAAGTGAGCTGACATTTTCTCCATCCAATTCCTCACTTGAAAATCTTCCCTCTCATATTCCCTATCTCAGGGACTGTGTGTGTTTAATGAATGTGCTTGTTGTCCAGTGTAGACAGGAAGCCAAAGGAATTGCTTTCAACTTTTATTCTTCTCAACATCTTTACCAATTCTACCTCTCTAATATCTCTCTAACCTATTTACTGTTCTCCATCTTAGTGCTATTCTACCTTCATCATATCTAACCTGGTTTGGTGAAACAGGCTCCTAAACCAGTCTGCTTTCTCCTTTTCACCATCCCTCTTTTCAATTCACTGAAGTACAGATCTAATCATGTTATTCCCGTTGCCCTCATAATAAATTCCAAACACTTTTGCTTGATGACATTGTACACTATACATCAAATTGAATCCCAGCTCCCACTAGAAAAATAGAACAGAGGACACAGTTGAAAAGGTAGCAGTGGAGAGGGTCTCTAGTTCTCACCTACGCATTCATTTTAGGTGTGGTCTTTGGTGACCACATAGTGACCAAAGCAAATGCATTCTTTATTGGCTGTTACAAATTTAATGCTGTGGCTTATTACACTTGGCTTTATTTAAAATGAACATGATGTTTTTTTCAGTTATTTTTCAAACAACACTGACAGGATTATTGGCTTTCTAATGCTCATCTTCACATTTTTATTTTCTTTTTCTGTGTCTCCATTATACATGCATATATACTTTTTGTATTCATGTTCTTGATCTGTATTCATCTTGAGCATCTTATCAAGTAATTCTACAGATGTTTCTCTTGTTGGCTTTTTAGTAGTTTACCTTATGAAATGAAAACATTCTCCTTATATTTATTCTTTCTCCTTTGTTTATTGAAACAAAAGATGGTCTAGCTTTATTGTATTATCTGATGAATATAACAATAGATATGCAATACCAGGTGAAATTATATTACTAAATCATTTTTCTTCCCCATCTATGGAATATACTGACATAAAGCCCAATTATTTGGGTTGAGGATGGGATGGTGGGATATTGGGGATTTTTCCTCACTAAGGAAACCTGGAAAAAAAAATAAATGGTAATACTTCTAGAGCATTCGAAAGATGGATAGAAATATTAACTTTAGGCTTCATTATAGTAACAGTAAATTAGCTATTTTTAAAAGCAAAGGATAAAGACTAAACCAGGATATATAACTTTAAAACTAGAATATGTAACTTCCAAACCAAAAAAGCAATAAAAGTAATTTGATCAAAGAGAAGGCAAGAAAGATTAAAAAGCCAGTAAGGGAAAGCATAGTAAATAAGAAACATGAACAGAAAAAAAAATGGGTTAATATTTTTAGTGTATTTTATGAATATGGAAAATACTTGTTGGCCTTTCACTGTAATGAACAACATTATATGTACTGTTTTTGAACGTTTTGCAAATTTGTCTTAAGACTTGATAAAAATTGACCTTTTCACATATCCATGTTCTACAGAGTATAGCCAGATGTCTATCTTTGTTCATAATTGAAGAACAATATTTCGAAAAAAATTTTTTTTTTATTCGAAGCAATAGGTTCACAAATAAAAATTTTAAAGATAAGTTTGGTAGACAATCATAAAAATCCCATTTCATAATGAATTCTTAAATTCTTAATCTGTTTCTTCAGGGTTTATTCTAGTGACTAAGTTTCTTGGTCAAAAAATTTCCACTAAAATAAATGAACTAGAAAATTTAAGATAAGTTTCTATTTGATAAAACATTCCAAAATTTTTCTTCTTTTGCAAAAATGAGAGCAAATGGCTGAATGTTTGTGAACATAGACATTGTTTGATCCATTGATTTAGAACAAATGTCCAGATATGTTGAGAACAATCAAGGCATTTGAACATTGCTCTTTTAATTTCTTATGGCCATGTAAGACCAACATCTTTTGTCGATTTTCTGGTATTCTTTAAAAATTGAATCCTTCTTCAATGTAAATATCTATTTTCTTCTATTTTTTTGTTATTGCGTAGTTAATAGCCTTCTCTACAGTTTCTGTGTGCCAATCTTCAAGGAACAATTTCAAAGCTTAGTGTTTCACTGCACACTGTTCAAGCCTAATTCAGACTGCAACTATTCAAAATTTTGTGTCCAGGCCATTTAAGAAGCATAATTGTTTAGTTGTTTAATGACCAAACCATCTAAAATTCTTCCTCTCATGAATTTAAGGGAAGACTTGATACTACACTCATACCTTTACCACTCATGAATATAGAAGTAGTTACAAAGTTGAGAAATTATGGAATTTTGGAGCTAAGAGGATCCATTGAGGTCGTTAAGCCCTGTCTCCTCACCCAACTCAAGAATTCCCTCATACTATCGCTGATGGTTGGGCGTCTGATCCCTGTAGATGCTTTCAGTGACAAATAAGACAGCGATAAATTGCTGAATGCTAAGTGACACTTTTAAATTAAGAAGGATTTGTATGTGACATACCAAACGGAATCTTAACCAGAGTTTGATGGAGAATATTTAAATGTTTTATGCAACTCATATTGAAGGATTATAACCACGGACCCCCAAAACTATCTAGCACGATGACACTGTCATTAAAAGAGAGCAGGGCAGCCCGTAATGCAGAAGGTGTTTGCCAATTTAGAAATATGCTTCCCAGCAGGACAGGTGCACTCAGTTTCCAACCAGCTCCAATAACCAGAGTATTTTGGTGGAAAAAGTGCATCATAGAGGCTGGTGGTGTGAATCTGTTTTCTATGGGACATTGTGGCCTGTTCTAGTAGAGGTTGCCATTTTCCGATCTGTGTCAAGATTTTGCTCAGCTGACTTGATGGGGCAAAGCAGCCATAGAATGATGCTATGTATACATTTAACCTATTCTAGGGACTGCACTGTTTGTTTTGGCAAAATAGGGAAATCCATAAAATCAACCATTTTTGTAGGGGTTAGAAATTTTTCTAAGAATAACAAATCTGGAGGTTACTTTTGAGTTATAGTAAAGATGTCATTTTGAAGTGATAAGTACATCGATTAAAGAATCTCTAATGAGGAAAGATCACATTTCACTTTATTTAGTGCTTTTGAGCAGATAGTTCCTGTCTTCAAGGCAATTTAGAAATAACAATATGTAGAGGTTTAAAAATTACATAAAATACTTGTGAGATGCTGATAGGTCAAGTACTTTGCATGTTTGTAATCATTAGTGAAGAAGTAAAATTCAACAGAGATGAATCATGGAGCAGGGCTTATTAAACTAAAACATGCATAGGAATCACCTGAAGATAATGATAAGATGCAGATTTTGAAGTAGGGTTGAAATGGTCTGAGAGTTTGCATTTATTTCTAACATGCTCCTGGTGATATCAGTGCTCCTTCCTGGACCACAATTTGCATAGCAAGTTCAGCTAAAAGCAACATTTCACCGTGTTTGGGAACTTCCATAGGAAAAAGTCCAGTAGTTAGTTGGAAATGTGCATTCCGGAGTCAAGAGACTCAGGTTTGGGAACCATGAGCATAGAATTCATAGTGGAAGTTTCGAGATTAAATGGGGCTGCTCTTGTTTAATTATTTACTAAGTGCTAACAAAGTAGGTAGGGAGCAGAGTCAAATAGTCTTCTGTTCAGTATGGATTATGCTATCATGTATGGTCTCTTGCAATGTATAATTCTAAAATTTGATTTTTAATGAGAACATTAAGCCGACTGATTTATCGAATATATCTTTTTCAGCAAATAACTATTTCTATTAAAAAGGCTATCAAGTTACTGAAATATTAATGGTAGTATAATATCAGGTAACTGAAGAGAAATTTTTCACTGAATCCTGGGTTTTGATAATACACAGAATCCATATTTTAATAGGAATGTTGAAAAAAAAAATCCTGAGTAACAAACTGTAAAATGGCTTAATTAACAATTATCTAGTTATTTGAAGGAAGAGGTGCCCCATTTTTGGATTATGACCTAGATTGCCAGCACATGTTATAAAATGTTCTTAATTAGGTGTATTTATTAATTGATTAGATTACCATTATGAATTAGATGTATACAAATCTTCCTGGAGTTAGAAAAATAAATTTCACAGTCTGAGCAGACTTTAGAGCAAAAGACTACTGTTTTTTTTGTGTGTTGTATCTTCTCATCTTCTTATATATTTACAGTGGGCATTTTCATTTATGTTTATTTATTAAGTGCCGTACACACTTTTGACATGGCTTGTTGTAAATGACTCTAATGATTAGCTTCCACTTAGAGTCTAAAGTCCAGCATGGTTTCGGGGAGCTAATGTTTTTTTATTGCAGGTTCTCTGGCAAGAACATTCCTGGCACCCGCTGTGCTTACTCAGCCTACGTGGGTGACAGCGACATCTGCTTCTCCATCTGCACCTTTCAGTTTTAAGGTGATATCATTAGCTGTCTGTATCACTTAAGAATCTGACTCTATCTAATGAAGGAAACTAACTGGCTTGAAAAATCTGTCCACTTTTCTGCAAGACCCTTCACAAAATAATAGTTCTATGGTATGATGTGGGGATTTCTTATGATTAAATAACTTATGAAACTGTGATTGTCAGAGACATGTTTAAACATGTCCAGAGCTTACTTTTATTTATTAAGAAGAGTATAATCATAAAACATGTTTAATAATGACGTAGCTATACTATCTGTTCTATATGGCACTGTTCCTGTCATAGATAAAACCCACTTATAAATAAAAGCTAGAGTTACTTCTACACAGTAAGAAAAAGAAATCCTTAACATAGTATACTTGACATGTCAATCATCTCACCTGCTACACTCTCAGCTCCACCTGGTTGCAGCCTTCTACTGAGCTAAGCAGCCAGCCCAGTCTCTTCCTTAAGCAAGGGATGGGATCCAGTTTCCTAAAGGCACCTAATCAAAATCAGTAGTCTGGCTGCTGACCTGTGATGTGACCTGGTATGAAAAAGTTTCCCCAGTAAGGATATGGTAATTAACTAGACTAATTAAACTCTCTTCCGTTAAAAGTTGAATAGGAAAATTTAGAGAGCAGCAGCTATTCTGAAACAAGAGGGAAAATGATAAAGAAACAAGGAGACATAATGATGGTGCTGCAGCTGGGGGATACTTCCTAGATCACCTTGAAAATGGTGTCATGATGCTGCAGCCTTCTGCAGAATGTTGTGTGGTTATGTCCTCCTTTGCCTGCTGGGCCTGCTCTGTAGGGTGGGGATTCTTCGTGGGCTGTAGCCGTGGGAAGGGTGTTTTGGTAACGAGAGTCCCTCTTTGCTTGGCGTCTGGGCTAAAAACGGACACTCTTTTGCACAACTCTATGACACCAGTAACACTAGTAAGTGCTTCTTGGCAGTTGTAGCTAAAAAGTAACTCAGAGGTGTTATCATTCAATCACTTTATATACAATAGTATGTAGGTGCCATAAGTGCTGATAGACTAGAGATAAAAATGATTTATAAAGCAGTGCCTTGAGCTAAAAATATCAGTTGCTGATGATTCTAGAAACTTAGAAAAAGAACCAACCTACCAGTCAGATATCTGCAGGGAGAAAGGCATAAAGTATTTAATCATTTATCCTCCCTTGAAAAAAAATTAAATTTCATTCCAAATAATCAATAAAAGATTTTCTATGTGTTAGATGATTCATATACTGGAGTACATTTGTCTTTTATTTCTGAATCCTGTGATTTAACACAATATTACAGTTTTTATTTCTAGCCGAGCATTTTTTACTATTAAATTTTAGAAGAATTCTGAAACAAAACTTATCAAGAGACAAAAATTATTCTGTGCACTTTTTTTTTTTGCTGAGAGATGTGTCATTACATTTCTTTGTATTATTTTCACTTTCTCCTTATTTGTAGAATTGCATGTCTGGCTTGAATTGAATGAACATTTTAATTTTTTTTGTATATTAATAAGCCTTCAGTGAACAAAGAAGAGAATGACCAAAGAAAGAAAATAAAGAATTATATAATAAAAATAACAAAGAAAGCATTTCAGAGAAACATGTTAGGCTAAGAATAGATTTCAATCAAGAGGTGAATATAGCTGGAGGCATTAATGCCTTTTCATCACAGGGGGGCAGTAGTTACCACATATTTGGAAACTCAAGTCCCATTTTAATATCTTTCTTCTCCACTTTAAATTCTGAACTTTTCTAATTCTTTATGTGATTTTTTTTTATCAACACCCATGCCTTGGTGTTTGATTTTTGGAAGCTAATCCCTACTCCTGTCTGAAATAATTGGACACAAAAAGTAAAAAAGAGTTTATTGAAAGGGTACAAAATTGGAAAGAAAATATGACTTAGTTCCACATCGTTCATTAAAAGCTTTCAAAATCTGAGTTTCCAGAGGAAAATTATGACTACATGAAATGTTCTATTTGTTCTATAAATCAATTCTTCTAAAAGCAGCAATCGTGAACACAGCACAATAAGAAAGAATAAGATGGGGTTTTGAGGTCACACATCATCCTAGCATCTTTGGCTGTGACCTCATTTTGACCTATAATTTCTTATAGAATATTTAATATTTTGGCCACATTTCTATTTTAGCCACTACCTAAATATAGATCTAAATTATGACAATACTCTTTATCAAAAGCACAATAATTATAACCAGAAAAATTTGTGTCAGAAAGTAATTCACTCAAGCATGGAAACTGAACCAGAGTGAGATAATCTTAGAATGTCATATGAGTGATCTTCTGTGGAGATAAACAGGTTTGGTAAATGTTAGAAATAGTAAGTGTTTCAGCTATTTTTAACCATCAAGTTTTGAGTACCTGCTATTTCCAGTAGGGGTAATCCAACAATTGCAAGAGAGTAGAGGGTGGCAGGTGAAGTGTGTAGGAGCTCAGAATCTGGGACACTGCATAGATTCAAGTTCTAGCTCTGCCATGCCCCTGTGTAATCACTTTGGGCACATTTTTGGGTCTGCTTCCTCAGCTGTAAGATGGAGACAATCATAGTACCTACCTCTTAGGACTGGGTGAAGATTAAATAATTGAGTTTCTGTAATATGTTAGATTACTGCCTGGCACCAGTACCCTGTAAATACTGGCTGTCATCATTGTCATGGGAGGACTTACCTCTCTTTGCCTCTTCATTGTCTATTAGGCACTCCCACATTATTATCTGCCTTTTGCGGATGAAGACACAAAGGCTTTAAAGACCTTATAAAAGCTTGCACAGCTGATAAGTAGTAAAGTCCACAGACTATTCTGTACAGGTCATAGACAAATGCATCACAAACTGCAAACAAATAATATGTTCAATAGTAATTAATAACGTGAATTGAGCACTCACTCTGCCAGGCACTGTTCTATCTGGTAAGGATAACCTCTGAGATAGGCATTATTATTATTCTCATTTTGCCAGGGAGGAAACCAAGGCACAGGGTGGTTAAATAACTTACTCAAGATCACATAGCAGCTTAGTGGTAAACTTGAGATGTAAGTCCAGGTAGTGCTCCAGAATCCATGCCCTTTTCTGCTCTTTCTCTGAGGCTGGTCAAAATTCTGATGGAGCTTTTGTGAGGTTCTGAGATCAGGGAAAGGCGCTGGAGGAATTTTTGAGATGTGACTGCTGGTTGACCCGTAAGCTGGATCTGGGTAATAGGAGGCTCCTCACCCCATCCTGTGCCCACAAAATGTATGCTCCAGCCTACCATTTCCCAGTGGGACCCAATTTCAAGGACACTGTCTTGAGAGAGTAAGGTGTTATTGAGTCCATCTGCACTGAGTACGTGACTGAGTCCAGTTAAAGCCTCTACATGAACTTTTAAGATTCTGGCGAGTGGGCGCAAAGATCTATTTGTCTTGTGGCCTCTGAAGGCAAGCCTCGTAATTTCCTTTGCTTGTTAAAACTGCCACCTACTGTTAAAACTGCCAATCAGGAGAGGCCTGTCTCTTTCTTCAGTCTCTGCTTGCCCTCTGTGTACAGGGGCCAGTTTATGAACCAAAAAAGTGTCATTTGGTAATCCTTGTTTTCTATCTAGAGGCTATTTATTCCATTTGATCTTTGGCCATCAGCTTTTCTTTGTCTGTTGCTCCTGTAACTGGTGGACTATTTTGCTCTGGGAGAACCCAGCGGTGACTCCTGCCCACCAGGCTCCCATGGGCTCACACTGGTTTTGCTGATCTTCCAAACTAAGGTGATCCACACTCTGAACACTGGCTGTGAGGTTGTCCACACTGCCTCAAGCTGAGGTGACTCCTTGCTCAGTGCTGATTTTCAAGTGCCTTCTGCACCCTTTATTAAAGGTTTTGAAACAACCTGTGGTTCTTTCCAGCTCCATGCCCACACCCAGGTACACCTGAGTAGGGTTGATGTGCCATTTGCTTAGGCCTTTTCCACACCATTATCTACTTTACTGTAATTGCCTGTTAGAATAGAACTCCAGGCAGGAAGAAAGACTCAAGCTCCTTTTGATTGGAGATTTTTATTTACCTGGAATCTCTGCCACTTATCTCCTTCACCAAGCATTTTGATGTTGGGTTGGGGCGCAAGGCCTCATACTGGTCCAAAATCTTTCTTTTACTACCGGCAATCTCCTACTTTCCTCTCCTTCTCTTCTAAGGGCTCTGATTTGTTTATTTTTTAATGGCGTTGTAGTCTATTTCTCTAATTATTATTATCCCAGGCCCTGATACTATATTAGGCATGTGTTGCAAAGAGAATGTTGGTACCTGCAAGAACATCTAACAAGTAATTTGCTTCCAAGATTCTAGGGGGTCATTTCAACTGGGTAATTTCTGCTTCTCCCAGTGAATACACTGGAAAAATACAGTAGATGAAACTTGTGAGAAAAACATGGATCAGATCCTGAAGTGTCATATAAACCAGGTCAAGAAATTTAGATTTTCATTTGAAGACAGCAAGGATCCCGTGGTAGATTTAAGCAAGGCAATGTATGATCGGAGTGGAAAAGTCTGAAGGGTGATAATGCTGGATGTAATTAATAAGGAGGGCAGAGGGAAAGTACCTTTAGACATCTAGGCAAGAGGGATGATGCCTGGAGGAGGGTAGCGGAAGTAATAGGACCTGCGGATGGGTTGTGGGAGGGAGAGGAGACAGGCAGCCTCTTTAGCTAGAAAATTCACAATTTTTTATTTTTAACTTCATTGAAATATCTTTTACATAAAAACTGTATATGTTTAAGGTGTGCAACTTGATGTTTTGATATATGTATACACTGAAAAGATCACAAGCTAAATAACTTATTCATCACCTCTACATTGTTGCCATTGTGTGTGTGTGTTTGTGTGTGTGTGTGTGGTGTGTGTGTGTTTACATGTGGTGAGGAGATTTAAATTAAGATCTATCCTCTTAGCAGATTTCAAGTATACAATACGTATTGTTGTAAATGTGGTTTATACATATATTTTATATACTATATAAAATGTAATATATATGATATACACACACAATGGAATATTATTGAGTCTTAAGAAGGGACTCTTGCCACTTGTGCTAAGTGAAATAAGTCAGATACAGAAAGATACTGCATACCTATTTTTTTTTAGATTAATTATTTTTTTTATGGTGACATTGGTTAACGAAATCCAATAAGTTTTAGCTGTACACTTTAACAGTAAGGGATATATATATTTACACCTCCCATAGATTTCTTTCTGACACCACATATTTGTCCCCCTTTGCCCTATCTACCTTCCCCTCTCTCCTACCTCTCCCCTCTGGTAACCACTAGGCTATCATCCATGTCCATGAGTCTCTGTTTGTCCTGTTCATTTGTTGCTTTTAGGTTTATATCCCACATATAAGTGATATCATGTGATTTTCAACTTTTTCTGTCTGGCTTGTTTTGCTTAGCATGATTATATCGAGGTCCATCCAGGTTGTCACAAATGGCAGTATTTCATCTCTTCTTATGGCTGAGTAATATTCCATTGTATACATGTACTACAGCTTCTTTATCCAGTCATCTACTATCATGGAACACTTTGGTTGCTTTCATGTCCTGGCCCCTGTGAATAATGCTGATTGCATACCTATTCTTAAAGATACCTTTCCAGTGAAGCCTTCTCTGACTTCCCATGGCTTGCTCTGATAGCTACCTATACACAATTATGATAAGGTTTTTTTTTTTTTAATTGTGTCTGTCTTTTCCAGTAGAATGTGCTGTTTTTATTGAAGACAGTTATTTTTGCCCAAAGTTTTTGTATTATCAGGGTTTATTACATTTCTTGGCACATAAAAGTTGTCTAATCTTCGTTGAATGAATGAATAACTGAACAGGTAAATAGACCTTTCAGAGTAGTGTGTGTTACTCTGTGAAAGGTTATGGCCAAAGCTTGGTATAGACGTAAATGGAAAACACCTGGATCTTGCAGTGCAGATAAGGGTATATTGCCTCAGAGCAGGCACAAAAGAATATCAAGAATATTAGGCTTAGGCAACTTGGCTTCTTTGGTAGCAAAAGCTGTTTCTGGACTTTTAATGTGTCTGGGTGTATTAAAAATTAAGGAGCCCTCCATTCTATGCTCCTCTGACCTGGTGGATTAAAATTCTTGTGTGTCACCATGAAAAGCAAGGGAGGTATGGGGAGCTGCATTCATCCACCTGCATCTTAGATACCCATTGCACTGATTATTTGCTGTGTTGGGAGCAGACCAAAATAAAAGCAACTTGAACTACTTGAAGTCTCAAGTCTTGCCTAACTTTAGAACTAAAGTAGCCCTCAGCAGTCTGTCCTAGAGCATCCACCACAGATGTATAGCATTTGTTACTGTTAGATTTTTATGATTTTTCCTTGACTAGCTGGTGTTAAACTAGTTCATTGTTTGAACTAGATTTTGAAAATTGCTTATCTTTTATTTTAAAAAAGTTCTTATATCCAGATTCCTGATCCTGTATGAGTATTATCTGTTTTTGCTTCCTGGTTAGATTCAGCAGAAGTTTGTCCATTTTATTAATTCATTCAAAGAACCATCTCTGAGTTATTTTTTCTAATATTTTTCTGTTTTCTTATTTATTACTTTCTTCTTTTATTCATTTCTTCTTTGTGCTTACTCTTGACTTGCTTATTGCTTTCTTATAAATGCCCAGTTCATTTATTTTGATGCTTTTTTTGGTTAATATTTAAAGTACTTGTGAGTATTTTCCTCTGAGTGCCTCATTGGTGATACCATATCCTTTTATATATAGTGTATTTTGGTTATTTCTAAATTGATCTTAATGATAGCTTCAATTTTTTCTTTTCCTTAGCAGGTTTTTAGGAAGCAATGTTTTGCTCGTGAGGTACATAATTTAATGTATGTATCCATTTAATTGATCTTCTTCGTATTTCTTGAAATATTGTCCTTGTTTATTTATTTACTTACTTGGTTAACTTTTTTTGTCAAGATGGAGACTATGCCCATCTCCTACTATTACTGAGTTGCTGAAAATGTATCCTTGTATTTCTAAGGACATATTTCCCTTATGTATTTCAATACAATTCTGGTCAACATATAAACATTTAACTGTTATGCTGGTACTAAGGGCCACATCACCTTTTTTTTTTGCCACATCACTTTTTAACAAAAAATGATTCTATTGTCCTGTGTAATGCTTTCGTCCTTAAATTCCTCTTAATTTTATAAAAGTATTTTCACTGGTGCTTCTTTTTTGTTTGCCTTTGTCTTTCATATATTTTCTTTTCCTTTTCTTTTTTTTTCCCATTTATGTTACTTCACTTTATATGGGACTCTTAAACACAGCCGTTTTGGGCTCAATCTGCAGCGCTTTGACTTTAATACATTTGGTGTTACTTGTCCTCTTGTTGCATGTTTTGTTTTCCTATTCCTATGCATTCCCATTGTTTTGAAATATGATCTCATTTTCTTTGCTTTTACCTTTCTTTAGAAATAGGTACACATATTTAAATTCTGCTAGTGGTACTTAGATTTCAAAGTTTTTCAAAAGCATTCTTTAACTTATATTTATCTAACCATTAAAAGGTAAAACTGTATCTTTGATTACCATGCAGAGCAGTTTAACCTCCCACCTTCTCGTTGTCCCTCACACAGTTTTTTAAATGCAATCTGGGTTTTAAAATTTAGGTTACTGTAAAAATTAAGAAATATTGGTTTTATCAAGAATGTTTTAACATTGCTTTAGTTAATTGTTTCTTTTTGAACTATTCCTACAATATATGCCTTCGTTTTGGTCATTTGCAGAGCTATGGAATGATCCTTCTGTATTATTGCTCTTTCATTTTTAACTGCTTCTAGGCTTCTTCTTTTGGTAAATTGAAATTTGTAACAATATATATATATATATATCTGAAGATTTACACATGGGCACATATATTTTCTGAAATATCTGAGTTTTTTAAAAAAATTATTAATTTTAATTAGTTGCAAGTATACAGTACATTGGTTAGACATCTATATAGTTTGTAAAATGATTCCCCCACTTGCTCCCTCCCCTGACCCTTCACCTAGCCAACGTATTAATGCTAACTGCATTCCCTATGCCGTGTTCCCCATCCCTGTGACCATCCATCAGCTACTAATTTGTACTTCTTTAACCCTTCACCCCATTCTCCCAGCCCCTCAAACCCTCCTCCCCTCTGTCTGCCACCAAATTGTCCACTGTATTTGTGAGACTGTTTTTGATTAGTTTGTTCTTTTTATTTCCGCATATAAGTGAAATCATATAGTGTTTATCTTTTTCTGTCTGATTTAAATACCTTCTAGATCCATCAAAGCAATATCTTTTTCCATCCCCTTCCTTTTCATATGTTGGGGTCTAGTTTACTTATCCTTTCAGCCACTCTATCCTTTGGTTGGAGCACTTAATTCTTTTCCATTTAAGGCACTTATTGATAGGAATGTAGTTACCATTCTTTATCCTTGTTTTTGATACATGTTTTTTCTTCTTAATGAAGTCCCTCCAACATTTCCTGTAATACTGGCTTGGTGGTGATGAATTCCTTTAGCTTATTTTTGTCTGAGAGGATCTTTATCTGTCCTTTAACTCTAAATGATAGCTAGATAAAGTATCTTTGGTTGTAGATCCTGGGTCTTCATCACGTTAAATATTTTGCGCCAAGCCCTTCTGTACTGCATAGTTTCTTTTGAGAAATCAACTGCCAATCTTATGGGTGTTCCCTTATAAGTAACTGTTTTTCTCTTGCTGCTTTTAATATTCTTACTTTGTATTTCACCTTTGGCATTTTAATTATGATGTGTCTTGGTGTAGACCTCTTTGGATCCCTGATTTTTGGAATTCTCTGAGCTTCCTGAGGTTTTATGTCCATTTCCTTCACCAGGTTAGGGAAGTTTTCCATCATTATTTCTTCAAATATCTCTTTAACATCTTGCTTTCCTTCAGGTACCCCTATGACATGAATATTTTTACCTTTAATAGTGTCCCATATGCTCCTTAAGTTATTTTTATAGTCTTGGCATCTTATCTCTTGCTGTTCCGATGGCATGTCCTTGGCTTTCCATCCTCTTGATAAGGCATTTGATCCTCTTCTTTATTCACTTTGTTTATTCCTTCATTTATTCCATTTACTATACTTCTCATCTTAGATAATGTGTTCTTCATTTCAGACTGGTTCGCTTTTATAATTTCCATTTCCATTTTTATATCTTTTATCTCTTTATTGAAGTTCCCTACACTTCCCAAAAGTTCATTGAGCATCTTTATAACCAGTGTTTTGAACTCTGCATCTGTTAGATTACTTGACTCCATTTTATCTGGATCTCTGTTCTCTTCTCTCATATGGCTTCTGCTTCTTTGTCTTCCCATTTCGGCTGCTTTTCCATGTCTGTTTCTATGAACTAAGCAAAGCTCCTAAGTCTCCCGGTCTTTTTAGTGTGGATTTGTGAAGTAGGTGTCCAGTGGCACAGTCCTGAGAGGGGTTCAGCTGCAGGCCAATTTTAGCCCAAGCCTCCACCCTTCTGGGGCCACCTGTTAAGATTCAGGAAGCAATCCTCAGATGCTGTTTTTATAGTTGCCTTAAAAGGCCATACCAGAAACCGAGGCCAGCTGCCTCCAGTGTGAGTCTAGGTGCTGCTCAGCAAGGAGCACCTGACTCGCTGAGAATATACCTAGATGTAGCTTGGGTGGGGCAGCAAGTTGGGGGAGGCGAGGTTTCAGGGAATCCTCTGGGCAGAGCGACCTCTCTTATCCAATTTAATGACATCACGGCTATGGTGGCGTTGTGTCCAGTGCATTGGGAGGGGGAGGGCTCAACAGGGAACAATGGATACTGCTGGCACTTCTGTACAGACTGAGTCTCGCCTAGGCCCTCACTCCAACAATGTCTCCCTGTGAGTTCCTGGTGCCCCCTCTGCGCAGCCCAATCAGCACTGGTGCTCAGAACAAGCAGGTCCGTCACCGTGAAAATCCTCTCTGGGATGTGGCCCTTTAGGAGGCTTCTGCTTCTGCTGCTGCCACAGCCTCTGTCTTACTCAGCTGCCCGAGATCAGACAGCTCCGCGTCCTCACCCAGTTCTACCTTCTGCTGTTGCAGGGTGATTCTCGGATTGCTAGTTGTATGGCTTATTCATCCTAGGCGATTTTTCCTTGCTGCTGCTCCTTGTTTCTGTCACAACTTTGATTTGGTCGCCAGAGGGATAAACAGAACCTCTATCATCTATGCCATTTTGCCCGATTCTCTCATTTTTTTTTCTTTTGTCTCTTTCTTTATATTTTATAAGAGTATACAAGCTTCTCTTCATTTTTTTTCTTTTATCAAATCTGTCTTTTCCTTTAACCTAGATTTTAATTCTGCTAATATGTTTCTAAAACTTTTTAAAGTCATGAAATATAATACACATGCATAAAAGTGTATAATTCCTAAATGCATATCTTGAGAAATTATAAGAATAACTGTGTACTAGCCCAGCTTAAGAGAACACTGCAGCGTCGCAGAGCCTCCACATATGCTGCATCCCAAGCACAAACCCTTTCTCAAAGGTAATATTCTTCTGACTTTGATGATAATCATCTTTTTCTTTTATAATTGTTTGACTACCTAAGTATACATCCCTAAATATTGTAGTTTAGTTTTTAAACTTTATATACATGAAATCTACCAATATCAAGTTTTGTCTGGCCTCTTCCACAAATCATTATATTTGTGACATTTGTCTGTATTGCATCAAGTAGGTGTAGTGGCTCATTTTCAAATACGTTTATTATTCCATCATTTATATGTACCACCATCTTACCCATCTATAGTTGGACAGTTAAGAGTTGTCTATGGTTTTTTTTTTTTGCTACTATAAACAATACCGCTATAAACATTATTTTTTTAAGAATAAAAATTGTGTGTATTTAAGGTATACAACATGAGGATTTGATATGCTTGTGAAATTATTACTATACCCAAGCTAATTAACATATCTTCTCACAGATGGCAGCTTGTGTGTGTGTGTGTATGTATGTGATTGCAGCACCTGAAATCTACTCTTAGCAATTTCCAGTATTCAATACAGTATTATTAACTTAAAATTTGTTTCCTGATACCTCTGTGACATTTCCTAGTATAACTATTATACCTACAAGAAGGTTTGTTGAGTAATAGAACATATATATAATCAATCTAATAGATATTGTCAAACCATTCACCAAAACAATGCTGTGTGCAATAATGTTTTTAATTTCTTTAAAATCATTTATCATCTTACCATCTCATTTCAGCCTGCTCCCTCCTTGTTTTGTATTTCTTTATTAGAGCCTGTGTCTTTTTATACCGTACTTAGAAGGCTAAACAGTTTGGAAAATTTCTTCTGGAATATACAGAGTTTATTTTCAATATAAAAAGAGCTCTTTTTCTCAGGTCCTTAAATATTGCTCTCTTTTTCTTTATCCTGTGATTTTCTCCCTATAGATACAAGTTGGTTTTTCTTCTTTCTTTTCCTTGAATGAGGCAGGATGAATCCAGACCCTGTATTTGTCATTAGACGGGGTGAGTAGTTTTTTTCTTATTACCCCCTTGCCATATCTTCCACAAAGATGTATTAATAGGGTCCAAAGATGTATTGATATGGCTTTTTTCCCCCCAAGAGGAGATGTGTAAGGTAGATTAATACACTGAATCTTAAACCAAATTTTCCCTTTTAAGTAGGAATTTATTCAACTGATGTGCCACCTATTTATAATGCTTGATTCTGTGATATGCAAACCACCACGATTTGCAAAAAAACCTCTGAAATCCCAGTGTTCCTTTGGCTGAAGCCACCAACTGCCACCAGTCCCTCTTTGCATCTCCTCCCACCTTTGTGCACATTCTTCTTACCTCACTGCTTTCTGGCATTTGCAGCCTTCCTCAAGGCAGAGACTTGGAGGAGTGGGGAGGGAAGAGGTGTCTGTATGGTACTGTGTTTGACACATAGAGAAGGACCCAAAGGAGCACAGAGGGCAGCTGCCTTAGTCTCCATTTTCTATGTTATTTTGGACTCTGAATCAAAGAATTGAAACATCTTTTTGAATTTTAGATAAAGCTTCAAACCCTGGGAGGGCGGGAGCAAGTAATGGTTGGGATGGACCCTGTAGGCATCCTCTGAGCAGCTGGTAATATTCCGTCTGTTGATCCGGCTGCTGGTTACACAGAGGAGTTTGGTTTGTGAAAATTCAATGAGGTATACACTTATGATACATGAGATTTTCTGTATCTATATTACACTTTAATAAAAAAATTTTAAAAACAGGTAAAACATGTTTTTGATCGTATATTTTTTCCCCCAACTGGCTTCTTTTTCACGATGCAAACTAGACTATGTGGTGTGATGAACAACAAATAGTTTTTCTCAGTACATTTTCAAGTGCCTTAGGCTTCGTTTGATTCCACCAAGATTCTGGCATGAGGTTATTTATCAGTTAGTTATATGTGTCGTGGGTTTTGTCTTATATTTTCATGGATATTTTAGTGCAAACATAGGAGCAGCTTTATGGGGATGTTAATCAGATTTCACTCTCTGGACGTCATAGCACATTACATATAATTAGAAAAGTAGAGAAGCATGAAGGCAAAGTATATATTTTTAAATCTATAGAATTATATCAGTTGGAAATATGCATTAGTATCTATTTAAAGGACAAAATCTAAATCTACCTTGTCATTTTTTGGGGTAAGGGTAGCAGTTTTAGGATGACTACCGAGACTTTAAAAACCCACCTCATGAGATATTAAACTGGTTTTATATAAATCAGCATTAAAAATGGTAGTTGATGACATCTAGTGAATTAAAGATGTCAGGATCAACAATCCACATAATTACATATGTATTATCTTTTTATACCATTAGTATGACATGTGCTCTGAGGAGTAAAACTAACAGTTTTTCTTGAATTAGTTATATTTTTTAATGGACCTGAACAGTGGTTTTCAAACCTGACTATGCATCTGTAGCAACTGAGAAGCTTGTGAAAAACTCATACTTAATCAGTGTCACACCTAGACTTACTGAGCCAGCATATCCACAGGTGTGCCAGGATATTATCATGCATTAATGCATTGAACTGGGGCACATGGCTTCTCATCTTGCTTTTCTAAGCTTCTGGGATATTGCCTTTACAAGTGGTACATCTAGACTGGAAGGATCACTGAGTTCAGTCCCAGGTCTGGTCTCCTGGTCCCAAGGGCTTCTTGTACCCAGACTGTCCTGAAGGGATAAGCAACTGTCTTTCAAAAAGGAGTTACTATAATTTTGTAATGATTCCAGGAATTTGTATGGATTTTAGAAAAGAAGGGGCAGTATCAGCCTAGTAGCATCATGCATAGTGAGCTGAAACGTGAGTGTATGGGGTCATGGAAGAAGCTCAAAATCCCTTGGAAAACCAATGGTGAAGACGGGGCTGATGGTGACATCCACTGGCTATAAGCATCTATGAGGGCAGTATGATGGAATGGAAACAACATGGACATTGTAAACAAAAATATTTGTAACTGAATTAAAATGTTTACAGTTTACAACAGTTTGACCTTGACAAAGTTAATTTCTTGTTGGAGCTTTAGTTTTTATCAATAAAAAATACAGATTGGGTGGTTGCTAAGAAAATGAAATGTGAATGTGAAAATGCCTTGGTATAGTGCTTGGGACATAGTAGATTCTCAGTGCATGTTATTTTCTCTTTTTTCATGCATTCTCCTTTTTCATAATCCACTCTTTATGAGTTTTTAATATCATATTTGTTGCTATGGTAGTTTGTAGCAAATGCAATAAGAAAATCAAGAATTCCATTCATTTATTTATTCATTCAATATATACTTTCCAAGTACCTGTTTCAGTTACTCATTATTGCAAGATTAACCCCCAAATTTAGTGGCTTAAAACAATAAAACTTTATTTTCTTATAGTTCTGCAACATGGGCTCTGCTGGAGAGTTTTTCTGCTGATCTTACCAATGGCTACTCCTGTGGCTCATTCAAGTTGTGTGTCAACTCGGGGCTGGACTCAATTGGGACACCAGAATGATAGGCTATTCTGTCTACAACAGAGTAGGCCAACTTATTATAGAACAGCTCAGAACTCCCATAGACTCAAAAACAGAAGTTCTGGGTCTTTTCAAGGCTTAGGCTGGGAGCTGGCACAGTATCACTTCCACTGCATTCTGTAATGAAAGTTAGTTATACAATATACTCTAACTAAAGAGTATACTCTAATTAAAGAGGGAAGCACATGGGTGTGTGAATAGTGGGGAGTTGTGGTTCTTTGGGGGACACTATTGAAATAGACTGTCACCATGACTATTGCTGTGGTAAATATTGACAGAGGGGCCAGGATACAAGGAAGTAAAACTGATGTCAAAAGGTTACATTCTAGTTGGAGATATGGTAAATATACAGGTACTATTAAATGATACTGAATTAAGGCTATCAGGCCTTAAACAAATGCTAAATACATGCTAAGAGAAGAGTTCTGTATTGGAATGGAGTACTGAGGCAAGATCATGGATGTGTGGCGAATGAGGCGGGTTCTTGGGAGGTAAATAGAAGTTTCCCTAGGAGGAAGGCTTTGGGCTTTCTGCTCTAACAGTCATTGAGCTCTGTAATAGTTCATACTCCACATTTGGGATGTTTGATGTCCTTTCTGAATGGTCGTTTCATTTTAGAATCTTTCTAGGCCATCACAATTCATCAGATGCCTTCTGATTTCTTGGGCAGAGATTAGCTCAGGAGGGAAAGAAATGTGGGCACATGTGTGGCAAGAGCGAAGAGGATAAAGCTTGGCAAAGCAGGAGCCGGGATAAGACCATCTGTTATTTCAGTGCTGGTCTACTTTTAGGGAGACATGTATTTGTATCTTCTGAGGGAACAATGCCTGCATTTCCATTGTTAGAGTTTTCCAAAGTCACAGCAAACAAGGTTATCTTCTGATTTTGAAATTGTTTGCCTAACGAGAGAGGATTTTTAATTTAAAATTCTGTTCTTGCAAAGAGACTGATAGTCTCACTGTTCTATATCTGTCTTTATGTGTGGATTTAAAATTTTCAAGCATACCATAGATATTTGATTCTCATAAAAGGTCTGACTTTATATGCAAAATCTCTATTTTTGTATAAGTATCATGGAAAAAAAAAGTACTGTTTAAGTTCTGATTCTTCAAGTCCCTTAACTTCTCTACATTTCTGTTTCCTTGTCATAAAGTCAGTTTTCATAATAACATAACTTTCCTAACTAACTCACCAAGTTGGGAAGAGAATTAGTAATAACACGTAAATGACATAATCATTCTTAAAACAATTTGAAAATTTTAGAACACCATATAAATGTTATTTGGCTACTTTAATTCCTTTGTGGACTAAGTAAAATATTCATTGCCATTATTATCCGATGTCTGGAATATGGTAATCAATCAAACATTGATTGAAATAATACATGAATTGAGAAAAGCCTTCCCTGGATTAATGACATATTTGATCAATTTGGGGCTGAATAAATGGTAATGTAACTGTTAGCTAAATAACCATAGGTTCATTGGTAACCTGATGTTCAGTATGCTAGAACTATGGCTTTTAAGCCTGCAGAAGATGTTTTCCTGGTACCAAGACCTGTGGTTGAAATTCTAGAAAACCACGCTGAACACAATTAAATGGTTTTTGTAAGCCCTCAGACTGAGATTAGACTTTAGAACACTTAGGTACCATCACATAAAAACTTCGACTGGTTATCATCTCTCAAAAAGTTAAAATTCAAGTGAAAGTGTTAAACTTGACATATTTGCTTTTTGTTTTTATCTTATTCCACTGAAGTCATAAGAAGGTCTTCCTAAAAAAACCCTGAAATACTGTAGAATGAGGATTGGCAAATTATAGCCCATGAACTGATTCTGCCTCCTTGCCTATTTCTATATGGCCTGCAAATTATATTTCTTAGTTTTAAATTATTGAAAGAACTCAATAACAACAAAAAAACAAACGATCCAATCAAAAAATGGGCAGAGGACCTGAATAGACACTTCTCCCTAGAGAATATACAAATGGCCTACAAACATATGTAAAGATGCTCAACATCGCTAGCTATTAGGGAAACACAAATCAAAACCACAATGAGATACCATCTCACACCTGTTAGAATAGCTATAATCAACAGGACAAGTAATAACAAGTGTTGGAGAGGATGCAGAGAAAAAGGAACCCTCGTACACTGCTGGTGGGACTACAAATTGGTACAGACACTATGGAAAACAGTATGGAGAGTCCTCAAAAAACTAAGAATTGATCTATCATATAATCCAGCAATCTCACTACTGGATATTTACCCCAAAGACTTGAAAACCCATATCCAAAAAGATATCTGCACACCAATATTCATAGCAGTATTATTCACAGTGGCCAGGACATGGAAACAACCAAAGTGTCCTACAATAGATGATTGGATAAAGAAGCAATGGTACAAAAATACAATAGAATATTACTCAGCCATAAGAAGAGATGAAATACTGCCATTTGCACAACATGGATGGACCCCGAGATAATCATGCTAAGTGAAATAAGCCAGACCAAAAAAGTTGAAAGTCACATGGTATCACTTATATGTGGGATATAAAGCTAAAAGCAACAAATGACAGGACAAACAGAGACTCAGGGACATGGACAATAGACTAGTGGTTACCAAAGGGTAGGGGATGGTGGAGGAGGGGAGAGGTAGATGGGGTAAAGAGGGTCAAATATATGGTAGCTGAAGGAAACTGGACTTTGGGTGGTAATTACACAATAGAAAATATAGATGTCAAATTATAATGTACACCTAAAAATTATATAATTGTATTAACCAAAGTTACTCCAATAAACTTAATAAAAAATAAATTATTGAAAGAAAATCAAAAGAAGGTAATATTTTATAACACATGAAAATTATGCAAAATTGAAATTTTAGTGCCCATAAAATTTTATTGAAACTCAGCCATGCACATTCATTTGTGCGTTGTCTGCAGCTGCTTTCATGCTACAATAGCAGAGTTGAAAAGCTTCAACAGAGACCATATGACCCACACAGCCTGAAATATATACTATCTAGCCAATTATAGAAGTTTACTGATTCCAGCTCTATATTCTTCAAATAGAAGCAGATCATCTGGAATTTCCTCCACAGCATAAAGAGTGGTCAACATTTGGAATGTCCAGAGAGGGAATCAGGAGCATGTGGAGGCCTATCACCCTTGAAAACACTGTCTCTTGG
Source organism: Pteropus medius (assembly GCF_902729225.1). NCBI lineage: Eukaryota > Metazoa > Chordata > Mammalia > Chiroptera > Pteropodidae > Pteropus > Pteropus medius. The sequence continues at coordinate 15,124,318 of NW_024354911.1, forward strand.
CCACAGTGATGGGGATTTCCTTTACTGTTTGTGGAGCTGTCCAACTGTGTAGAGTCTGTGAGGTTTACACTGGCTTCTCATTTTTTTGGCAAAATGATTTTTTTTATTCAGTGAATATATATAGAATATTCATTAATGATGTATTTCATACTAGGCCAGATACTGAAGAATAGTGAAAGTCTCTGATTTTCAGGAACATACTGTCTAGGCAAGCAAAACAAAATGTACGCATACAAAGATGGAGCAGTAATGGTGCTAAGATAGGACAACTTTTTTGGGGGGGTCTGTGTAGCATTGTTCCTTTTGGTGTCAGAGTCCCTCTTTTCTTTTTGGAATCTTCCCTTCCTCCTTCTCAGTGCATGGATGTTAGGTGGAGCTGATCTTGACTCCTGTTCCAGAGATGAGCATGTAACTCAAAAGCAGGCCTCTTACCAACAGCCCTGGGACTTCTGCTGGAACTTTGGGAAAGAGAGTCTTCTTTTCCTGGGGTCTCCAACTGCTAGAAATATACAAGCCACCTTGTGAGGAGAATTTACCTGAGAAAAAAACTGCACAGAGAAAAGCAGAGCCAAAGAGAAAATGAAAGAGATTCTGATGATACTGATTGAACCTCTGGACACAGATGGACCTTAATTTTTTTTACTTCCTGTTTTGAGAACCAGTGCAGTCTCTTGATTAGATGTCTTGCCAATGAAAGATAAGACGATGTGAGCTTGAGTGCTAAGGAGAGTGACATAAACAAAAAGTTGCAGGAAATCAGAGAAGATCAAGATCAGAGGGATCGATGCAACTGGGGAAGTTGCTGCTGAAGAGGCAGATTTAGCTGTGCTCAGAAGGATGAAGTGTATAGACCAGGGGAGGGGGAAGAAGAAGGGCAGAGGGAAAATACATGAGATGAAATATTTCTTCCATTACTGAAATGCAAACAATAAAATGTAACAGAAGAGTAGGTTAAAGCCAACTCAAAGTCAAGTCTTGCAAAAGTGTAAGTTAACTAGACTTCCTCTTATCTCAGATCTTTATGCCTTCAAACAGTTTTTTTTTTTCCTTAGTAAAGGCAGACTAAATTTCTCTTAGAATACAATTTGGAAAGAAAAATAAATACAAAGGAAGAAAGACAGTACTTATTAACTAATTCTTCTAAACAGTAGTTTGTATGATAACAAAAAGGGGAAAAAGTACTTTGCATCCACCTGGGTTAAATAGGGCACCTCTTCTGGTTTCAGTCCAGACAATCTCATAGATGCAATAATGCCAGATCTGGCTCTTAGCATTCGAAAGGGGAAATTGCCCTTTATGTATTAAAGGAAATGAGAAATAAAGGGATTACATAATTAAAAATCTGTTTCTGTCTCTCAAAAACAATTCAATTTAGGTCAGGAGCCAACAGTCTCCTTTTCCTTCTAATTGTTTAACCTTGGCTCCTGGTACCCTGTTCTTGTTTCTCTTATGAATAGCTCATTAGTGTTGGCCAGATGTTCCCATTGGGTACACTGAGTTAATAGGAAAACAATAGAGGCAGCATTGTGATCCAAGAGAAGTTAATATTGGATCCAAAATAGAATAATAAAAGAGAACATGTGTCTCCTGCACTCCTGTTAGTGGCAATCCCTCAACTGTGGTTTATTTCGTATTTGACTTTCTTGGTAAACTTGTCATTAAGAAGCACGGGGTAAAAATATTCAGCCCTATTTAGTTGCTAGGGTGCTGAGACTGTCCCCTTCTACCTAGGTCGTCTTACATTTAACCTTTGAAAAGAGACCAAATAGAAATTAAGAAAAGAAAAAGATATACATTTAGATATTTGAATATGAGACGATAATCAAGATTCAGGACAAACCATATCATTGAGTACAGATCTGGGCTGGTTCTGGGAGCTGATGAAAATATTCAGACTTCAGATTGAGAGTTTGATCGCATTGCCTGGGAATTCTTAGCAAGGAACCACTGGTTTTGGTTCTTGATGTTATAATTCACGTTTTCATGTTTTGGTTATGACGTGTGGACTGGACCTTTTTTTTTTTACCTGAAGACCTGAAACAGTAATTAATGCGGGTGTCTTTTTTTTCTCCTTTTTTTTTTTCTTTTTTTCTTTTTCTTTCTTTTCTTTTCTTTTTCCTCTTTCTTTCTTTCTTAACTCTTTTTTTTTTAAACAACTCTTTCTTTCTTTTCTTTTCTCTAACAACGCTTTCTTTCTTTTCTTTTCTTTCTTAACTTTCTTTTTAACAGCTCTTTCTTTCTTTTCTTTCTTTCTTCTTTCTCTTTCTCTTTTCTTTCTTTCTTTCTTTCTTTCTTTCTTTCTTCTTTCTTTTTTTCTTTCTTCTTTCTTTCTCTTTCTTCTTCTCTTTCTCCTCCTCCTCCTCCTCCTTCTCTCCTCTCCTCTCTTCCTTCCTTCCTTCCTTCCTTCCTTCCTTCCTTCCTTCCTTCCTTCCTTCCTTCCTTCCTTCCTTCTTTCCTTCCTTTCGTCCTCCCTCCCTTCCTTCCTTCTTTCTTTCCTTTCTTTTTCTTTTTTTACCTTGAAAACCTATGTGAGACAGTCCAAAGTGAAATATGAGATAGTGCTGAAAGATGAGACTCCCAGGTTGGAAAACACTCAACAGTTACTGGGAAAAGCAGAGAACAAATACGAATAGCACTGTTACTAATAATGCAACTAGATCAAAGGGGGAAGGATGTCTAGAAGCTGATGTGCACAAAAGTGATGGGAAAGTACGATGCTGCAAAGCACATAACGATCAAAACATGGAATGTTAAGAAGCTTGAACAAAAGTAAACTGGAAATTATAAAAAAGAAATGGAACATCTAAATATTGCAGTGCAGATGGACCAGAATGGTACATCTGTAGTGTTCTACTCTGGAAATGACAAGCTTGGAAGAAATGGAGTGGCTTTAATACTGAGACAACATGAAGCATACTTAGAGGCTACAGTGCAAGGTTGGACTAAATAATACCATCACACTTCTAGGTAAACCCCTTAACATAACCATCATTCAAGTCTATGCCTCAACTACAGAGGCTGAAGAAGATGAAATTGAAAGCTTTTACACAAGTATTGACTATGATGTTGATCACACACCAAAACAAGACATGCTGATAATTACAGGCGATTGCAGTGCAAAAGTAGGAAATAAAGCAGAATCAAATGTCAGAACATTTGGACTAGGGGGTCAAAAATGAAGTCAGGAGATTGGCTTGTAGATTTCCATGATGCCAAGGACTTGTCCATTGCAAACCTAAAATTCACAAAACCAAACAGATGACCATTTACATGAACATTGCCAGATGGCCAATATAGAAATCATGTAGATTATGTTATTGGAAGCAGGAGATGTAAAAGCTGTATCCTCTCTGCCAAAACAAGACCAGGAGCAGATTGTGGTACTGACCGTGTACTGCTGATATCAAACATTAAAGCTGAAGAAGAGGGTTAAAAGAATTGTAGTGCCAAAATATAAATAATATTCCTGATGGATTTAAATCTACATAAAAAACAGAATTGCACTGTTAAACGTAATTGACCAAGAACCAGAAGAATTGTGGACTGAAACAAAAAATGTTATTAGGAAGGAATGTGAAAAGACAATGCCAAAAGTGAAAAGGAAAGAAAAATCAAGATGAATGACAGAAGAAACACTAAAACTTGTTAAAGACAGGTAAGAGGCGAAAGTAAAAGGTGATTTTTAAAAGCAGGGTTAGAATCTTGAATGCAATTTTTCAATGACTATCACATAGAGATAAAGAGAACTATTACAATAGTCAATGGAGGGAGATAGAAGAGAAGAAGAAAAAAGGAAAAACTACCTCTACCCGAAGAGTCAAGAAGTAAAAGGGAAATTCAAACCCAGACTAGGAGTGCTGAGTGACCTACAAGGTAGCACTCTGACTGAGAAAAAAATAAAGGGAAGGTGGAGATAGTATACTGAAAACCTATGCAGAAGAGATAAAAGGATGACAGATACCTTGAGAAAGATTACTATGAGGAAGAACTTGAATTCTAGAAAGTGAAATGAAAGCTGCCCTGAAAGTGTTGGGAAGAAATAAATCACCAGGGGTAAATGGACACTGATAGAATTATTTCAAGCCACAGATACAAGTATGTCTATAAATATGGAAAACAAAATAATGGCCCGCAGACCGAAAACAGTCAATATACACCCCAATCTTCGAAAAAGGAGATGCTAAAGAGTGCAGTAAGTATAAAATCATGGCTCTCATTTCCTACACAAGTAAATTGATACTCAAAGTGATGCAGCAAAGTCTTTTACCGTATAAGGAGCAAGAAATGGTAGGAGTTCAAGATGGATTCCGAAAATGAAGAGGCATTTAAGATCTAATTGTGAACATTCATTGGATACTGGGGTACTCCAAAGAATTTCAGAAGGTTAGCCTACATTTTGTAGGCTGAAGTAAAGACTTTGACTTGTGGATCACGAAAAGCTATGGGTTTCTCTAAAATAAATGGCCATGTCTCAGCACTTGATTGTCCTGTATTATGGACAGAAGCTACTGTCAGGACAGAATATGGAAAAATAGAATGGTTTCCTATGGGCAAAAATGTCAGATAAGGGTGCATTTAATTTCCTTATTGGTTTAATCTTTACTCAGACATACCACAGAAGAAAGCTGGACTAGGGTCAGAGGAAGGAGGAGTGAAAATTGGTAAAAGAAATATCAATAACTTAAGATATGCAGATGACACCATTTTTACTGGCAGAAAGTAGCAATGGTTTGAAATTGCTTCTGATGAAAGTGAAAGAAGAAAGAGCAAAAGCAGGACTGTATTTGAACATCAAGACAAAAATCATAACCACAGAACATGGACTATGAATATATAGAAATTATTGTAGATTTTGCTTACCCTGGTTCAGTCATCAATTCAAATACAGACTGCAGCCAAGAAATCAAGAGAAGGCTGAGACTTGGAAAGGCAAAGATGTATCATTAGAGACCAAGGCCAGGATCACTCACATCCTCATGTTCCCACTTACCATGATGGTGTGAAAGTTGGTCAGTAAAGAAGGTTGACAGGAAAAATTCGATTTGAAATATAGTGTTGGAAGAGAGTTCTATAGATAACCTGGACCACCACAAAGATAAACATGTGAATCCTAAAGCAAATTAAGCCTGAACCATCATTGGAGATAAAAATGACAAAACTGAAGCTGTCCTACTTTGGATACATCATGGGAAGGTAGGATTTTTTTGGAAAAGACAGCAATTCTGAGAAAGATCGAAGACAGCAGGAAAAGAGAAAGGCCAAATAGGAGACAGACTGACTCCATAAAAATGGCCACAGGCATGAGTCTACAGGAGCACAGCAAGGCTAATGAGGACAGGACCTTGTGGACATCGCTCATTCAAAGGGTCACCAGGAGTCAGAGCCGACTCAGTGGCACACACTATATATTACACACACACACACACACACACACACACACACGCACATGCACACGCACTATATATTAGATATATCATATATAATATATATTAACACATATATTCACAAGTTTCAAATATCAAAAAATATAAAGAGGTTTGTCTCAGCTCAGTTGCTATAGGTAACCACTGTTTTAAGTTTTTATTTACCCTTTCAGATAATTTTAATGTATATATGTATATAATTTTTATGTATATGTAAGCCCATTTCCTTCATTTTCCTTTCTTTTGTGAACAACTGGTTGCATATTCTACAGTTTCTGTATCTTCATTTTGCTTTTTTACTTAATAATGTATGTTGGAGAGGTAAAGATCGATGATTTTAAAAACAGTAGATGTAGACTCTGGAGGTTTCAGTACAAATCTTATCACTGTATCTAGGGCATAATATTGCCAGCTTTTAAAAAGAGACATAGTTAAAAAATAGTAAATTCTCAATGATAATCTTAGCCACAGCTACTCATTTTTCTCTATGGAAACTTCTTTACTTTTTATACATGTAAGTCATATTTTTTTTGTAAAAAAATTATAAAATGGAAGTAAGCAAAATGATATGATTTTCCATAATTTTTGCCTTTCAAAAATATTCATTTACATCTTGGTATTTAATGAGAATCTTTTCTTCATTCTCTTTTTCTCTTTATCTTTTCCTCTCTGTACACATACCCCCGTATTCGCAGATACCTACAAACATATGTATTTAAAAAATGAGCTCACATTATACATATAGGTCTGTAACTTGTTTTTCTCATCTAACAGCTTTCCATGTCAATGAAAATAGGTCTATACAATAACTTTAAATCACAGCAAATTATTCCACTGTATAAACGGTCCATAAATTATTTAACCAATCTCCTGTGGTTGAACACTGCAGCAACTTCAAGTACTTACTATCATAAACAACTTCATACTCTGCAACATTCTTAAGGGCTTAATGTCTTATTGTCAAAAGATTTCAGATATTTTGCCAAAAGACATTTATTTTCCTTTTACTCTCCCTTTTCTTTTCTTCCTTTTCTGTCTTCTCCCTTACCCTTCTTTCTTTTTTTCTTTTTTTGGAAACACTTCCATTAGTGATGTATTTCATTATGTCTTAGTAAGATAAGGCTGGAATCAGGGTGGACAGCTGGCAGGGAGGCTAAGAAGAGGCTTTAACAGCTGGTGGTACAAGAGAAGAGAGGTTGCTGCCTCTGTTCACGCTCCATGGTCATTTAGACGATGCACAGCCTGCCTTTATACACGCCTCCCAAGCTGATGTATGTCATCCTGTTTTGATGATGCCTCTTTTCTCTTTCAGAGTTTATCTTGATATAGTATTTTAATAAGAGTTCACTGGTATAAAAATGCAGCCATGAAGATTAAATATTTAGCCTCCCAAAGTGATTATTTAGAAAGACAAGACTTATTTGGACACAGAAGTTCTGATATGCTTGTTTGAAAGAAGAAGCCTCACTATCATATAAAAATGGTAGGCATTTCTCCAGGGTAGAGTTTCTAAACTGCAAGAGGTGAGAGATGCAGTAGGATGCTGGAAATTAAACAAAATAAGGGCCACTTACCTGAGCCTGTTGGATAAGAAAAATACGTTTGAACAGGGTGAGAGCAGCTGTATTTATATTATGTTTTAATTTGTATCTTATCTTCCAAGCAGGTCATGCAGGATAGCAAAAACAATTAGCATTTCATAATGTAGTCCTATATTCTAGAAAAACAACCCATATGTGAAAGCCAAATTAATTCACAGAATGATGGTGCTGAACTCACAGTTGCCATCTTTGGTTCAGTCAGCGTGTATTTTGTACATTCTGAAGCAGGGAAGCAGATGAAAATTTGGAGATAAGGGCTTCTATCCTTTGAGGAAGATACGTACTGTCATAGTTTTCCTTCTGCTTTTTCAATGTGGTGTTGTGTATATGAGTGTGTTCACATCTGAGCTTCTGGGCTCAATTCAAATGCAGACTGCAGCCAAGAAATCAAGAGAAAGCTGAGACTCAGGAGGGCAAAGATGTGTCATTAGAAACCAAGGCCAGAATCACCCACACCCTCATATTCCTACTTACCATGTATGGTGTGAAAGTTGGTCAGTAAAGAAGGTTGACAGGAAAAAAATTATTTGGAATATAGTATTGGAAGAGAGCTCTACAGATAACCTGGACCACCACAAAGATAAACATGTGGATCCTAAAGCAAATTAAGCCTGAACTATCACTGGAGATAAAAATGACAAAACTGAAGCAGTCCTACTTTGGACACATCATGGGAAGGCAGAGTTCTTTGGAAAAGACAGTATTGCTGAGAAAGATTGAAGACAGCAGGAAAAGAGGAAGGCCAAATAAGAGATAGACTGACTCCATAAAAGTAGCCACAGACATGAGTCTCCAGAAGCTGAGAGGGCTCTTGAGGACAGGACATTGTGGACATCACTCATTGATAGGGTCAAAGCCAGGAGTCAGAGCCGACTCAATTCTTCAGTCTTTCTCAATTAATTCACAGTTTCTGTGAGCACAGTGTCACAGAGGCATGAGAATTTTGTCAAAGATAATGAGAGACCAGGGCCAGTTTAGTTCTGTTGTAAAAACTGACTCTTCTTCTTATAGAAGTCTCTTCTGTTGAGAAATCAGCTGATAGTCTTATGGGAGCTCCCTTGTAGGTAACTGCTTTTTCCTTGCTGCTTTTAAGATTCTCTCTTTGTCTTTAACCTTCGGCATTTTAATTATGATGTGTCTTGGTGTGGGCCTCTTTGGGTTCATCTTGTTAGGGACTCTGTACTTTCTAGGCTTATATGTCTATTTTCTTTGCCAGGTTAGAGAGGTTCTGTCATTATTTCTTAAAATAGGTTTTTAATTCCCAGCTCTCTCTCTTCTCCTTCTGGTACCCCAATGATGCAAATGTTGGTACCCTTGATCTTGTCTCAGAGGCCCCTTAAACTGTCCTCACTTTTTTTGGATTCTTTTTTTCTTGTTGCTGTTATGATAGAGTGTTTTTTGCTACCTTATCTTCCAAATTGCTGATTTGATTCTCTACTTCATGTAATCTACTGTTGATTCTATCTAATGTGTCCTTTATTTCAGTTATTGTAGTCTTCATTTCTGACTTTCTTTTTTATGTTTTCTATCTCCGTTTTTATGTTTCCTATTCTGTTGAAGTTCTCACTGAGATCATTGAGCATCCTTATAAACAGTGTTTTGAATTCTGCATGTTGTAGATTGCTTGTCTCCATTTTGTTTAGTTCTTTTTCTTGAGTTTGCTCTTTTCTTTCATTTGGAACATGTTTCTTTGTCTTCCCATTTTGACTGCCTCCCTGTGTTTGTTTCTATGTATTAGGTAGAGCTGCTATATTTCCTGGTCTTAACAGAGTGGCCTTATGTAGTAGGTGCCCTGTAGGGCCCAGTGGTGTAGAATCCCTGGTCACTCAAGCCAGGTACTCCCTTGTGTAGGTTGTATGTGTCCTCCTGTTGTAGTTGAGCCTTGGTTGCTGTTTGCATGTCAGTGGGAGGGATTGACCCTCAGGCTGACTGGTTGTGAGGACTGGCCATGACTATAGTGGAAGAGCTGTTGTGCAGGAGCTGACTCTACAGAGCAGGTTTCGCTTTAGTAGAGCTCTGGTGCCTGCCTGCCTCGTCTCTTCTTTGGATGTGTTGTCTGTGGAGGTTGTTGGGTGGTGCTTTGGTATGATCTGAAGCTGGTCACCGGGTGTGTTGGTTTTGCGGCCTCATGGTTTTGGGGACTCTGTTGCAGGCCAAGGTCAGCTGTTGCCTGTGCCCTATCTGGGGGCCACTTGGTATGAACTACAAAGTGATTTGCAGATGATTGCCACTTATGCTAGGCTTGGAGGTGCCTGGGAGAGGCTAAGCTGTGAACCGAGGCCAGCTGCCACTATTGCTGGGATCAGGCCTGCTTAGTAAGAGTTATGGTACATGCTGAGGCCAGATGATGCTTGTTTGGGGGCTTGTGAACCTTTGAGAAATTTAGGAAAGTCCACAGCATGAACCAAAACAGGCCATTTGTTTGGAAAAGTCACTGGAAGTGGCTTGGTTAGCCCTGCAAGTTGGGTGAGGAGGGGTCTCAGGGAATCACCAGGCAGAGTGACCAGTGTCAGCCAGGTGATGGATCCTCAGATATGGTGGGTGCTTGTGTCTGCACACCAGTAGTGGGGAGGGCTCAATGAAGGAACAATGCCCTCTGTCAGCCCTTCTGTCAGGGAAAAAGCTGCCCCTCCAGTCCTTGCCCTGAAGCCAGACAATTCAGTTCCTCCCTGTATGTCCCTGGTATCTTTTGCACTGATACACAAGCATTGGAGCTCAGAGTGAGTTAGTTCATCAGTGAGGAAGTCTAAGTGCAGTACGTTTAAGAGGAACTCCTGGGACTCCAGCTGCCCTCTGTCTTACTCAGCCACGATCTTCACTGGTTTTCACAGCCAGAAGTTGCGGGGATTCTCTTCTAGGCCCAAGAACCCTGGGCAGGGGAACCTGATGTGAAACTGGGACCCCTTGCTCCTCAGGGGGGATCTCACAGCCGACATATCCCTCTTGAGTTTTAACCACCACAAATGGGAGTGGGACTAGCCTGTTCTGCAGCTTTATTGCTCCTACTGGTCTTGAGGTGGCTTTTTCTGTATGTCCTTAGTTATAGCACTCACTGTTCAGTCAAACATCAGGCGATTCTCAGTGATGATTGTTCTGTAATTTAGTTGTAATTTTCATGTGGTCATGAGAGGAAGAAAACACAGTGTTTACCTACTCCATTATCTTGACTGAACTAATAGATGTCTTTCTTATTAAGCAGTTCAAATTCCTCCAATTTTTTTTTTTTAAATGAGAAAAGTACTAGGTTATATAAGTAGGAGTCATTGAGGCTCAAGACCATATCTTTTTAACCAGTTTAATGTGGCAAATGTTTCCTAAACTGCATTTGAGTATAGGAATTTTCTGGGGTTTAATTTTAAGGGTTTTAAGTGCCTTCTGGCTAAATATCTTGTGTTTGTCCTTCTGGGCCCACTTTTGACTCTTCCCCATCCATCTCAGGAGGGTGACCTTCAGAAATAATTCAATGGGCTCCTCTCCTTATGGCTTCTGGTTGGCTTCAGCCCTAACAGAAGTTTGGAGGGAGGGCAATTGGAGTATTTACCTCCCCAGCTCTCTTCTTGCAGGCCACAGGGAATGGTGATGGGAAATTGCTTTTGCTAGTCTCGGGATACTGCATAGTTACTTGTGCTTTCCCTGCCCACATCTTTGTAAATAGCCCCTGTTAAGGGTTGAATTGCATCTCCAAAAGTTGTTAAAGTCTTAACCCTAGAACCTGTAAATATGAACTTTGAAAATTGGAAGATCTTTGGAAATAGGATCTTTAGATGATTAAGTTAAAATGACATAAGTAGGTTGGGCCTTCTTCCAATGTGACTGGTGTTCTCATAAACAGGGGAAATTTGAGCTGTCCCTCACCACCCCCTCACACACACATGGAGGATACCATGTAATGATGAAGGTGGAGATTTCAGTGGTTCAGATATTAGCCAGGGAATTATAAAAAATTGTCAGCAAACCACCAAAACCTTGGAGAGAGGCATGGAACATATTCTCCCTCATAGTCCTTGGAAGAGCCCTACCACTTCTAGCCTCCAGAACTGTGAGACGATAATTTTTTGTTGTTTAAGCTACCCAGTGGTATTTTGTGGTATTTTCTTATGGTAGCTCCAGCAACTAATACATTTCCTTTATTAAACTCTCCTCAAATTATCCAATTTGATTATAGTGTATCTTTTCTGTGGGACTCTAATTAATTTTCCTCCTTATAGGATTCTGAAGTTTTGGGGTAAGGCCTAGGAATCTGTATGTTAATAAGTACCTCAGACGACTCTTAAGATCGGAAAGTCTGGGGCATTTGTTGGACTAGTGATGAGTGTAGGCTTTGAGTCAAAATGACCTGAGTTCTGGAATTGACTCTCATTTTCCAGCTGGGTAAGCCTTGGGCATGTTTCTTAACCTCTTGGAGCTTCAGTTTCCTCATTCGTAAAACGCCAACTACTTCAACCTAATTTTCTGCCTTGTCCTCTTTGCTTGTTTTGAACTGGCCTCCTGGCTTCTTATCTCTGGTCCTCAAAGGTGGCAAGCCTTTTTCTGCTCCAGGGCTTTTGCACATGTCATTTTCTCTGTCTACAAATCTCTCTCTCCTGGTTTTGTCCAACTCATTCTTCAGGCTTTAGCTCAAATGTCACTTATTCAGAAGGCCTTCCTTGATTTTTATAATCTAAATTATGTCCTCCATCCCATTTGAGTTATTCTTTTACATAATTCCTTTTCCTTCATTACCTTCTCTTTTCCTTTTCTTAAAAATCTGTTTTCTAGACTAAACTGTAAATTCTATGAGGCCAGAGGCCATGTCTCTTTTGTTCAGCACCATTGTCAGGGACGAGGGATGATTCGAGGAGGGGGCTTTATACCCCCTGTTACCTCCCTTGGTTCTACCTCCAAGTAACTTCAAAAAAAACTTTCAGTCTCAATAAAAATAGTGTTCTTCTTGTGCAAATGTAGATTCAAGGTAAATCTCTAGACCCTGATTATTTCCCTTACCACTTTCTTGATAGCATTCTAGATTTTCTCTTGTTGCTTCTATGTACTCTGCACCAAGCACAGTCCCTGGCCCAGAGAAGACATTCAAAAATATTTGTATGCAGGTTCCTCAAAAATTAAAAATAGAACTACCTTATGACCCAGCAATTCCATTTCTGTGTATTTATATAAAGAAATCCAAAACACTAATTTGGAAAGGTATATGCACTGCAGCGCTATTTACAATAGCCAAGACATGGAAGCAAAGTAAGTGCCCATCAATAGATGATTAGATAAGGAAGAAGTGGTACATATATAAAATGGAATGTTACTCAGCCATAAAAAATGAAATCTTACCATTGGCAACAACATGGATAGACCTAAAGAGTATTATGCTAAGTGAAATAAGTCAGAGAAAGACAAATACCATATGATCTCACTTATATGTGGAATCAAAGAAACAAAATAAATTAATGAACAAAACAGAAACAGACTCATAGATACAGAGAACAAACTGATGGTTGCCAGATGGGAGGGTGGTTGGGGGATTGGGTGAAAAAGGTGAAGGGATTAAGAGGTACAAATTTTTAGTTACAAAATAGTTACAGAGATATGAAGTAGAGCATAGGGAATATAGTCAATAATATTGTAATAATTATGTATAGTGCCATGTGGGTAATAGACTAATTGAGAGGAATCACTTTCATCAATTATAGAAATGTCTGACCACTATGCTGTACACTTAAAACTAATATAAAATAATATCGAATGTCAACTGTAATTGAAAAAAGTTTTGTATGCAAATGATCCCTGTGTATATAGTTCTAGGCCTCCCTCGCTTTTCAGCTCCACCTATGAAGTTTTAATTTTTTCTTAATTAAGTCATTGATATCTGATAATGCCTATTTCCTTATTTTAGTGGGCTTTTGTAATGTTGTCATTAAAAACAACAACAACAACAACAACAACAAGTGTATCACAAGTCATTTTGAATTTAATGAAGTGAATGCACTATTTGTAAAAAAGGAGGCAGATAATAAAGTCCAAATAAGTAACAAACAGTTGATTACATATTTTCATTTATATCTTCAGTGTCACCTTAAGTTTAACATGTTTAAAAATAAACTCATCAACCTTCAAATCGATTCCCTTCCTGATTTCCTTGAGGTTCCATTTTTTTAGTGGCATTACTATTCTTTCAGTCAAACAAATGTGAACCTTGGAGTCTTCTTTGGTTCCCTCTCCTTTCCCATATTCCTTCCTACTGTTAATTATTGTAACTTCATGACCATTTAACTCCTGGCCCTCATCCCTTTTAATGTTCTTTAATCACATCCTGATAATTTTCTTAAATTCCATCTCTTTTCCCTCCCAAGCTCCCTGTATCTTCTCTCTGGCATAAGAATGAGAAATACATCTGGAATTTCCTTTGACATCTTTTCCTTTTCTACAATTACAGCTCTCTGACCTGATTTTCCTGGCCTTTCTCAGGCTGCCCCCAACCCACAATTCCATTTTCATTTCTTCCACTTTCTCACATACATGTTTTTTTCGTTCAGATTTATTTATCTATTCATGATTTCACGATGCCAAATTTACTTTTGATCAAAATAACTAATTGAATCCTTTAATATCTTAAGGGCATCAAGAAGGGCTCCCTTTATAGATAGCCCTGTCCTAGGCCTAATGAAGATTTACAGAATGAAGTAGACATGCTACCTGGCCTTGAGGAGCTATTGGGAAAATGAGGAGAAATGGATAGTGTTGTTATCTTTGCTTTAGGGGTCTTCATAATCAATATCTGCCTCCATGAAATTGATTTTATGGAGCCTGGAACTGGTGGTTAAAAATCAGATTGAATACTGCAACCATGCTACATATGTCCATTTATATTTTCCATGTTGTCTGGGCCAAGGGCCATACATTCTGTGGGATATCATCACTGAGGTTAAATATATATGAAAGCCATCCTTGAAATAGCTTATTATTCTTCATAATTTTTTTTCAATAGAAGTAAACACTAGAGTTTTGTTACAATTTAAGAAAAGAGAAGTCATAAATTATAGCCTAGAGACGATGGTTATAAGACCTAGGAAAGGTTTCTTAAACTTTCATAATGTTATTTATTTTTGTTACCCTCCATAGGACTTAAAATAAAAACATTAAAACTAACAACAAAAAGGCTCTGTGTATTTACCTTTGGGAACTGGTGGTGTGTAGGTCCTAATCTAAAGTGAGCACTTGGTTGTTTTATCATAGTTTGTAATATTGTATATTGTCAATTCTTGTCTGTTTTGTGTTAATTTCATAAGGGCAGGGAACATATCTGTTGTTCTCTGCTGAATCCCCAGAGCCCACCACAGTGCCTGCATAGGGTGGGACCTCTGGAAGTGCCCTTCTTCCTTTCTCCTTTTCAGTTGGTTTTAGAAAACTGTAGTAGGTGAGAAACTCTGCACATATTTTTGTTTCTATCTGAAATAAAGTAGCAGTCTTTATTTTCCACAGGATGCTCATAATCTTGATGTCACCTTCATCTGGTTGTATTTTTCTTTTTTATTTATCCTAAGGGAATGTGTTTGAGGTAGTTTTGCATTTAGTTTTTATATTTCAGTATTAATATTAATATTATACTCAGAATGCCATTTGAAAAAGGGAATAAATTAACTTTGTTTAAAGCTTAACACATTACATTTTTGCATCAATACTTCATTATGTATACATGTATGTATTGACGTTTTGAAGTAGACTCCCAGGGGATTATTTCTGAAGTAAAACCTTTAGGGACGTATTGTGTGCTAAAATATAATTATAATGCTAAACTACAAGCAAATGTGTTCTTTTCCAATCTAACCAAATATGGCTCTCAGCTTAAGTTTTTCATTTTGTTTCAAGATGTATTAGTTCAAGTAAAGAACTCAAAGAATTATGATACATAAAAGACAGGTTTTCATTTTGTTTCTAAAGCATCGTATGGCTAAAAAGTACATGTATCTTAGTGATAATTTATCTATTCAAGCATTTTATTCAGGGGAGGTGTTAGAGTTTCTGAAGAAAAATTTCAAAATGATATAAAGTATAATTTATCTTAAAAACCACAGTAATACCACTATTCTTACCTGTCATTTATACTTTACTTATATTTACACTATTAACCCCACTGAACCATGCATACGAAAATGCATTTTCTTTTTCTTATTGAGGTATAATTGACATATAACATTATATTCAAAACCGCATTTTCCACATGACAATCTGGTGCTATTACACTGGCAATCATTTACCTAGTTCCTACGATAATACATGTTTGTCACTTTTTATTTGGACATTGGCTTGACGGGTTAATTTTATTTTTTTTAGGTGAGGCAACCCTTGGTTGACCTCACAGATTGCAAGGACCTTGTCATCTTACAATCCCATATTATTTATTTATTTTTAGTTTTTTATGCCTACAGCACCTGGTCTTCCTAGGTGGTCTCCCAGCCAAGTACTAACCAGGCCCCACCCTGCTTAGCTTCGGAGATCAGATGGGATGGATTTGTTCAGGGTAGCATGGCAGTAGACTTGAAGGGTTAATTTGTAACAATAAGCAATAACTGCTTTGAATTACAATTTACCACAAAAATAAGTCCTTATACAATGCAATCTGTTTTTCTTGATACAAAGTCTCCTTAGTGGATCAGGATTAACAGAGATAAGACTGCTCACGATCCCGGATGGATCGGTGCTGCTGAGCAATTAGAGGCGACCCAGCAGCCGAAGATGTGCTTGGATGGCAGGAGGAAAACTGCACACGCTTTCCTCTGCCTGGTTGGCAATCCCCTTCTTTGCTTAGTTTGGTCCTGCTTTTCTATGTTGCCTAATAACTAGCAGGCACCCAAATATTTGTTTATAGAACGAGTACATTCAATTAGTGAGAGAGGAGGTTTCTAAGTTAGCCTTAGGGCAGTAACAAAAAATTTTGGCATGAATGTGTTCATTAACATTACACACCAATTATACGCAGATAGGATAAAGTTGTCTGGAGGCATTATTTATTTTCTTTAGGCTATTGGGGTTTGAGTCCAGTAACTGCCAGGGACATGGTGGGGAAAAAATCTCACAGAGTCAAAGAGGTAGCGCGAAAGTGTTAAAAGGATGTCTGTTTGACCTCCCCTTTCTGTTCCTGCTCGTTGGTGCCTACCATTGATAATGGTAAGGACTCTTGAACAGGAGACTGATGGCAATGTCTGAGATGTCATCTCAGAGCCTAGTGGGAGTTTGTTATTGATTCTGTAAATTTGCTTAATCAGATATCATTTATTCTGTAGTATATTTACATAGTAGTTGTTGAGAAATAATAAATAATTTATTTTGTTTTAAAATGATCAGGATCCGATATCTTATTTATATATGAATTCTGATTATATATTATGGAGGTCACCAGGGTTGTCACTGCAACTGACAGCAGTAATTTAGGACTGGAGGAAATATTCACACTGAAGATTTTAATATTAAACACAAAAATTATTTTAAAAAGACAAATGATCCCTAGAGGATTAGAAGAGGCCCTAAGGTCCCTAGAGGATTAGGCACAGCGTCTTCTGCTCTTTGGTTCTACACATAGTAGTTGCTTAACAAATGGCTGCTATTTTTGTTATTTCTAAGAGCTAGAGTTTAAATTATCTTTGGGCAATACAATTACAGGCTTAAAAATAATATGGTGAAATTTCGTGGATTTAAAAATAATCTCTATTTTTTGTTTAAATAAGAGAAATGAAAACAAGCCACATTACTTACGTTCATTCTTTCTGAAAGCTAGATTACTCTTTGATACATTGGACACGTTGGGGCTATTTGTTAAATTACTATTTGAGCTCTTATTGGTTGGCAGGAGGGTAGAAGGATAGGGTGCATCATTTAAAAAAAAACCCACAGCAATTCCTGACCTTGGGCCATGAGCAATGGTTTAATCTCTCCTCGCTTGGCCACTGCTATCATTAAAAGCATATCCTATCTTTGAGTAAAAAGACAATTATATTCATCCTGATGTTTATCGATTTGTCCAGAAGATGTTGAGAGGAGAGGACAAACCTGTAAAAACAGAAGCAGTATTTAAAATAAAATTTCTTAGATTCACTGATTTTAGCTTGTTATTTGTATTTGATATGATAAAAAGATACCTTAGGAAAGAATGCAGATTCTGACTAATGATTAAATCTGAAGGTAGCATGGGATAAGGGAGTTTGAAACTCATATCATTTTATTATTGTCAATAGCAGTCACACAGACAGACAGGAACACCTGATAGATACCTCCTTCAATAAACTTTTGAGCTAATCTGAATTAATCTTCGTAAAATCCTGTGAGCCATCTATACTTGGACACGAAACCAAGCAATCCATGAGAGGCCACATGGCTTTCTCATAATTAAAAAGAGAGCTGGAGCCTGGTGTATTGTGTGCAATCATAAAAAAGCCTCAATTCACTCTGCTGTGATTAAAACTCCAAGATAATACAGAGAAAGAACAAAAAGCTCTGCATTAGAATTCTCCAGCATGTTTAAGGATGAATTGAGTGGCTCAGACCTAAAGCTCTCATACACAACATTGATTAGTCAAAATATAAATGTGAACAGGCCCCAGACTATTGTTAAAAAGAATATGACAGCTTCAACACTGTGCTGAGGAGAGTGAGCACCTTGACTAAATTATGAGGTAGGCAAAGCGTGAGACTCAGTTTCCTTGTCTCCAAAATAAATCTTTTGAGTTTAGATGATCTGGTATCTTTTAGGTTTAAATGTCATGAAGATATAATTCTAAAATTTAGGGATTCTCCATTTTCTTGGGCTCTAAGCTGCCTTTTGGACACATCTTTCATCTACTAGATGTCAGCCTTTCCTCTCATCTCATACCTCACTAAGGAGCTTCTTTGCTCAGGTCTGTCTCTCACCAGTTCTACATGTTTTTATCTCCTCCTTATCCTCCCCTCTCATGGATCCTTCTTCAGGACCTCTTAGACCAGCAACCTAATTTGTTCAAATGATGATTTTAATGTGTTACCTATATTTGATTTCAGAGGGATATTTTGAAATGCTTATCTATGCATTTTCCCCTTTCAGATTTTCCTTTAGTCCTTTTAGCATTAAAATTAGACTGTGAGATAGAATCTTATAGCCCCAGGGAAGGAAGGATACAAAGAAGCACAGAGAGAAAGAAATATTTTACCTATTTTCTATCTAGAACAAACAACACCACCACAACAATAGTCACAAAATTCCTGGATTTTAATGGCAAGTGCTAGCCTTTGCTTCTGATAATGGCTTAGTAGCTCCTATTAGAGTTAACTCTTTCACAAAAAACTATAAACACTACATAAAATAGAAAACACAACCATCTCAAGGCATTGGAGGGCAAACCAAAGTAGGGACATATATTTGTATCCATATATTTGGATAGTTGGAGGAAGGAAGCAGCGCTGAGTGGGTTTCTAATTTCTTACAGATTTTAGACTGAAGATAAGTCCCAGTTGCCACACTAGGAAATCAAAGCATGGATTGAAAAACCAAAGTCTTACTGAGGATAGAGTTTGAGGCAACCACAGCAGCTGAAAAGTAAGGGAGGAATCCTGGAAAAGAGAGAGCCACAGAGAGGGAACCCAAATTCTTTGTATCGACTGTCCAAATAGCTGGGTGAGCAGGAGGACTCCAAACCTCTCAGTCAAGGCTAAAATAACTAAACTGAGATTTTGGAGTTCTGAGTTCAGCCTAGTTAACTTTTCCCAAACAAGCAAACAAAAAACTCTTTGAAGAAATGTAAGAGAATCAAGAGTCTTTATAATGTATCATTCATAATGTCTGGGATGCAATCCAAAATTACTGGACATGGAGAAATAAGAAAATGTGACCCATACTGAAGAGAAAAGTCTGACTTAAAGTTAATCAAATGTTCTATTTAGCATACAAAGATTTTAAAGTGGTGATTATAACTATGTTAAAGGATATAAAAGAAAAATATTTCCATAATAAATAAGTAGCTAAGATATCTCAGCAAATAAATTGAAACTATAAAAAAGAACCAAGTGTAAATTTTAGAAGTAAAAAATATAATACCTGAAATAAAAATTTACTAAATGGGCTTAACAGTAGATTGAAGATTGTTGAAATGAGTCAATGAACTTTAAGAAAGATAAATAGAAATTATCTAATCTGAAGGACAGAGAGAAAAAGAATTAAAAAAATAATGAACAGAAAGCCTCAGAGCAATATCAGAATAAGTTGAAAATAAATGGATGGAAAAAATATACCATGTTAAACTATAGACATAAGGAAGCTGAGTAAACTGTATCAATATCAGATAAATAGGCTTCAAGACAAAGTTTATTACAAGAGATAAAGGAGACTTCATAGTTTTAAAAAGGTAAATACATAAGGAAGACATAATACTCATAAATAAAGTATGTGCCTAACAGTAGGTATTTAAAGTACATAAAGCAAAACTGGACAGAATTACAGCTAATGGCAAACACCAGGTACTTGAGAAATTTCTATACCTGAAAACTTTTTTTAAAAATTAATTATTTTTTTAATGGGGATATTGGTTAATGAAATCCAGTAAGTTTCAGCTGTACACTTTAACAGTAAGGCATATATATATTTATACTGTGTGTTCACCTCCCATAGTTAGATTTCTTTTTGTCACCACATATTTGACCCCCTTTACCCCATCTACCTCCTCTGCCCCCGCCCCCTACCCTCTGGTAACCACTAATCTATAGTCCAAAGCTTTTCTTAAATATTAAAAGTCATACCCTGGTGGACTAAGAATATAGTTTATAAAATCAATCTGAAAATAAAAGGGATGCAGAATGTGGATATTTATAGGGAAATGGATTGAAGGAAAATGAAACCAGAGAAACATGCTAGGTTTGGGAGATGCCCAGAGCAAGAAGATTTGTGCCTTGCATTTCATAGTATGGTGCAGGAAGATGGAAAGCAAAGGATGAGGAAGTGGATAAGCCCAGGCAGATTCACCGAGTCCTCATGTTTAGCAAGGCGGTACAGAGAAAGCAGCTGAAATTTCCTGAAGCTGCAGCGCCATGCAGAAGTTCTAAGAGCTGATAAGCTGTAAGAGGGGCCAGGTATCAATGAGGAGGATTCAGAGTGCACCGCCTTTGAGATTGTCATGGAGCTGAGGCAGAAACTGAGTACATATGTATTAAACATCAGCACATGATGTCCTATAACCAAGTGGGATGAGCTACACCTTAATAGATGCTAGTGAGCACAGATAAGTGCATGTGGACCAGATGTCTTTCTTTAGCTGCCAAGATTTTGTATAACCCCCTTGGGAAATTATATCATCTTTGAAGAAAAGGAAGATAGAGGGGAATGGGAGAATATTTATTTATTTTTAATTTTAATAATATTTTTATTTTTCACTTACAGTTGGCATACAATATTATCTTATTTTCAGGTATACGACATAGTGATTATACATTTATATAACTTACAATGTGAGCACCCTAATAAACCTAGTATCCATCTGACACCATACATGGTTATTACAATATTACTGACTATATTCCTTATATTATACTTTACATCCCCATGTTACTCCCAATTTATACTTCTTAATTCCTTCCCCCCTTTTACTCACCTCCCCAACCCCCCTCCCATCTGGCAACCATCCAAATGTTCTCTGTATCCAGGGAGAATCTTGAATTGATGCAGTATTTACCCAATGAGACAGTTCTAAATCAAAAGTGACTGGCAAGACTATGGGACTAAAAACATTTCTTTTATGTTGAAATTGAACAGTTTGTAAAAGTATATAACAAATCATCCAGGTTAAGAAACAAGACAGTACTTGCTAGTACTTGAGAATCTTTCAGTATGTTCATTCATGATCACAGCCCCCTTCCTTCCTCCTAATGGTAACCAGAGTCTTGATGATTTTTATTGATTCTTATATTTTAAAATAATTTTATTACCTAGTATAAGAGCAATTATGCCATAATTGTTCTTGTATGTGGGCCACAATCACATGCACACACATTTCTATAGGATAAATATGTAGGAATGGCAATGCTGGGTCATAGGAGATGCACATTTTTGCCTTTATTAAAAAATGTCACACTGTTTTCCAAGTGGTCCTACCAATTTTCATGCCCACCAGTACTGTATGAAAGTTTCTGTTATTTGAGATCCTTGACAACTTTTTTTTTTTTTGTATTAGGCTTTAATTTTTTTTCCAATAATGCTTCCAATATTTTGCAGTCTTCATTCTCAGGTGATGACTTTCCTTCCCATTTCTCTGAGAAAATAGAACAATCAGAATGGACATGCCATAATTCCCATCACACTTCTACCTATCTACATGCATTTATGGCCTTGTACTCTGCCTTTTCTCCTATCATTATGGAGAAATGGTCTGTGCTCTTAGCTATGGCAACCATCCCACTTGTGCCCTAGATCCCATCCTTTATTATGTACTCAAGGACATTGCTCCATTAATTCTGTCCTCTTTCTTCTGCATCATTATTTCCCCTCTACTGAGTAGTTTCCATTAGTATACAGACATATGACTGTTTCTTCCAACTTAAAACAAACAGAAATAATGAGAGTTAATACAACTGCCAGCAACTGCTTCATTTTTCTGCTTTCCTTTACAGCAAAATTTCTGTATCTTCTTGCTGTCTCCCATTCCCCCCTCTGCAATCTCAAAATCCATCAAATAGAGCTTTCTTCCTCACTATTACACCAGAACTGCTCCTGTCAAAGTCCCTAATGACTGCTGTATTGCCAGCTACAGTGGTCACGTTGCAGTCCTAATCTTACTTGATCTATCACAGTATTTGGATATCGCTCGTTTTTTGATTTTCCAGGGTACCTCCTGAGTTTCCTCCTACTTTACTGGTTATTTTTTCTTGGTCTCCTTTGCTAGTTTCTCCTCATCACTCTGCTTAACACTGGAGACTCCAGATCTCAATTCTTGGATCTCTCCTTTATTATTTCCTCTCCACTGGTGAATTTATCCAGTCTCATGGTTTTAAATGGTATAATTAAGCTTGCAACTCCCACATTACATTTTCTTTCTGGACTTGTTCAGGGAACTTCAGATTTGTTTATTCAACTGCTTACTTGACAGTTTACTTGGATGTATGATAAATCCCTTAACATGCCTGAAACCAAATTCTTGATTTTTCTTAGAGCCATAACATTTGTTTTATGTGAATTAGAAAAAGACTTATCTTTCTCTAGACAGATGCTGACGGTGTAGGGTGCACAGCTTTGAATGCCTTTTTTTTTTTTTTTTTGGTAGCTTCCTTTACCTTCTGCCTCAAACTGCTTCTCCCACGGTCTTCCATTTCACTTGATAGCAACTCCATTCTCCTGTTGTTCCAATCAAATATTTTGGAGTCAACCTTGGTTTCTTGTTTCCAAACTAACCAATTAGCCCTGATAACTATATTAGTTTGGATAAGAGGGAAGAGAATTACCAGCTAGAGAAGTATTACCAAGAAGGAGAGGCCGAAGAACACATAACACATCTGAGGAGGCGGTGCAGCAATCCAGCCTTGCAAATGTTTTTCAAGCTATGCCTTCTGCCCAGAAATGTCTTCCTTTGCACCTTTCACAGCCCAGTTCATCTTTTACAGCCCAGCTCAAAGAGGATCCACTCTGTCGAAATTTCTTTAACACTGTCCTAGCACCGAACGATTCTTTTTACTATTTATCACTCTTTGTGTCAGTTTGGTTTTGCCTTAGTTTCCTCATCTTACAATGGGGATATTAATGTTACCCAACTCACAGAGTTTTTATGAGATTAAATTGAATAATATTTGTAAAGTGCTTAACACAGCGCTTGGCACATAAAAAATTCTTTAAAAAAGTCAACTCTTTTGATAATGCTGATGATGTTATTGTTCCTAGTGGATTGTGTGCTCCTGAGGAAGTCAATGCAATTATCTAATTCATCCTTAAATACTCAGCATTTAACATAGTGCTAAGCATATAGTACATGATCGATAAATGTTAGTCAAAGAAGTGGATTCATAGGATCAAGCATAGAAATGTGGTTGGATAGACCTAGAGATATGGAAGCAGCAGTGGAAAAAGTGCTGGAATTAGATTTCATGACAAAGCTCTAGCTCAGACTTTATCAGCTGCATGACCTTGGGCAAGCCATTTAACCTTTCTGAACCTTAGTTTCTTCAGATGAAATTAGAGATGATAATATCTCAGGGTAATGTTTTAAGGATCACTTGAGATAATGTATATAAAAGAACTTGGTAATCTATAGCTAATGTTGCAAATTAAGGTTGTTTGGTATTAAGGTTTGTAATTCAAGGTATATGCGCCATTACAAAGAAATGAGGCTTACTATAAGTTGTATAAAAAATCAGTCTTGTCATTTTATACTTAATTTTGTTATATGTGTACATGGATCTCTTCACTTTGTGTGGGAAGGTGATGTATGGATTATGATTACTTTTTGCACATATAATGGAGGCTGCAAGAATATTTCCACACTCTGCTCCCAGAAGGTTATTTTTTGTCTTGCTTGAGATGTCACAATTGAAATCTGTTGCTCTTCACAACACAGTTTCTTAGTCTTCTTCTCCCTTAGAAAATCAGTTTGTGAAAGATAATGTAGGTTAAATGCAACCAAACATTATTTTGAAAGTAAAACTTTAAACACCAATTATTATTGGTTAGTAAATAGTTGTATTTTTTCAAAATAAATTGCTAGGTGATTAAGTCCACACTAAACCTTCTGACAATTGAATAGCTTTTTCTTGGGTGCATTTTTATCAAGTGGTTTGTGTGCAGTGATGAGTGGTCAGCTTGAAATCTTAGTCAACTACAACCTACATCTCTCACATTCCTCACTACTATGGGCAGGTCTGCCCGGGCTGATATTTTTTAGCAAATCTCAGCTCTTAGGTTTAGTGCAACCCTGAGCTGAGAGAGACTGCTCAATGAAAATTTGTTCTTGCTTGTAGAACTAGCATTTTATCCCATTTGTTGTTTTTTTTTCCTGTGTCCCCTCATAAAAGTATAGGAAGAACTGTTTTTGTATTCTGTTGTTTTCCATGTAATCCTAGCCACATCGAAATATAATAAGCCTAGTTTCTACGTTGTGGTGTTGATTACATTTCGAATCCTGGCTATGGGTGATGTGTCTCATCATTTAGTTTTTAGTGTCATTGGTGAAACTGTTCAAGGAGACATGTGCATCATCAGTGGCAGTTTCAGATCTCACAATCACAGTGAAGTTTGTATACTTTGTAATTGGTTTGGTCTGAAGGATGTGCCCCAAACCTGACAACTTTGCAACTCTACAAGATATTTCACTGCTTTTAAATTTGTTTTGAGACTAACTGTAGCTATGACAGTCTCGAGCACATATCAGTGTTGTTAGAATGACTCAGTATGGATTTATTCATTTCTTTATTTTACCCAGAAAGTTGCATAGAAGGGTCTCTGTTCATTCTATAAAGTAGAAAATGATATCTAATGTGATTGAATATGTATTTTATGTTTTTAAAATTGAGCCCAAGTTCTCACATACTCTGAATAATTCAAATTTGTGGTTGGGGAAAGCAACATGCTATCTAATTTCTATTTATAAAGTTGAATGGCTCCTTTGTCCCTGGTCTGTGTGTGTGTGTGTGTGTAAGGTTTTTTCAATGGAGACCACTGACTTGGAAGAGGAAAGTCATGAGAGCCAGCGAGGAAAAGTTTTATTTATCTTTCCAAATTTTAACCCAGTACAAGTGTGATGGTAGAGATATACTTGCAGTGTCATTGGTGTACAAAGGATATTATGGAAGTCTTTCTGTAGGAGGTGGTGGCCTAACCGAAGCTTTGAAGATTAGGTGAGAACTAACTGGATGGAGAAAGTGGAAGATGATACTTCTAGCTGAGGGAGCAGTTTATAGAAAGAAACATTAGCAAGAATTATCACATGTAATTGGGGAGTTATATTTAGTCTGGTGGTATCAAAAAGAGAATGTAGTGGAAATGAGCCTAGACTCACAATTGAGCAAATAATCAAGTTGTTGCTGCTGTTGTCATGACCACCATCATCATCACCATTAACACCACATCTCACCCTCACACCCACCCTCAGGGTTATCATCATCCTGGCAAATAGCATACCAGGGTGAATTAAGGAAGTGGCAGAAAGGGAAATGCTGAGGCAGTCTAATCTGCAGAATTTGTAGACTGATTTGATGTGAAGTTTTTATGCTTAGATGGGTTGTTGTGTTTGGCTTGCTCATGGGACGTTCAATAGAGACATGAAGCAGGGATCCGTGCATCCAGGACTGAAGCTCAGCAGGGAGATCTGGGCTACAGACAGATTTGGGGGGTTGTTGGAATATAGTTGTAACTTCATACTTTGGTGTTTGTTTGCAAAGAATATAGGCGAGGGAGTAAGGGTGAAGTGAGCAAACTATACTTTTGGGGGGCTTGAAAAAAGGTAATTGATGTTGTGAGAAAGAGAAAAGAGAAAGGATGAAAGTTCAGAAAGAAGACAAAAAGGACTGAAGGAGAATCAGAGAAAATGTCGGTGGCAGAAAGAGAAAATTCATTCATTTATTCTTATTAATTGAATGCCTACTGTGTATAGTCATGTGCAAAACACTGCAGATGCAGAAAGAATGAATGACTATGACACACGAAACTGTGCTAGGTGTTATGGGTAATGCAAGATGAATCTGACAGAGTCCTTGTTTCCAGGGAATTCATAGTATGTTAGCAGAGAGAGACACATAGGTAACAAACAAGAAATAATATGAGGGAGAATGAAGTAAGTGCCAAAATGGGAAAAGACTATTTATAACTGGACTTGGAGGAAGCTTCTTAGAGTAGACAACACCTAAGTGAAATCTGGAAGCTTGAGTGGAATGTCTCTCAGAGGAGCAAAGAGAGAAGAGTTTTCTGGGCTGGTTTGAGTGCACAAATGTTATTGACTGAGAATGATTGTGTTCTGTCCAAATTTATATGTTGAAGCCCTAACCCCCAATGTGAGTGTATCTGAAGATAAGGCCTTTAAGGAGGTAATTAAGTTTAAATGAGGTCATAAGGGTGGGGATCTAGTCTTATAAGATTTGTGTCTTTATAAGAAGAAGAGACACCAGAGCTCTCTTTCTTTCTGTGAGCACACGGAAAAAGTTCACGTGAGGACAGAGTCTAACATGGTGTGTTCAAGGAAAGGTGAATAGCTCTATGAGGCTGAAGACAAGGCCAAGTGAGAAGATGCATTGAGAGATAAGAAGGTTAAGTGCATTCTTTGAATAACTGGATAACCATGAAGTAAATTGCCATTTGGCTTAATACCTCTTGGGTTATAAAAACTGACTCTGTAGTCCTGTGAGCAAAAAGAGCAGAAATGGAAAAATCCTTGGATTTATTAAGGAAAATCAGAGCTAATGATCAAAATAGATTTTCATCACAAGGGCAGTTAGCGTAGCTACTCCCTTATAATAAAGATCTGAAAAATTAAGATTCAAGTAAAACATGAAGCATTTCCCACATTCTCTAACAGACAAGGTCTGTTGCTATATAAACGTTAGATGTCATATGTTTCACTATGTGATTTTTGGCTCCTTGGTTAGCAGTATTTGAAAACCAGCTTGAGGGTAACATTCAAAGCACCACCCAGGTGGCTATATTCATTAATCTCATTACTGTCAGTGAATTAAATGCTCACACAGGCAGCTTTGCTGAACCATTGTGAAATATTTCTTTTCCATCTTGTTGAACCTGTCGGCTTTGGCCCTGATGTGTTTGCTGATTAATGCTTAGTCTGGGCCAAACCAATGTCATGTAAAAAGCAGCTAGCTCTCCCTAAAATAATCAACTCTCATTTAGAAGGAAATAGAAAGTTGTTTAAAGACTAAAGGGAAAGTGGTGGCAGATGTTTAATTGTTGCCTTTTTGTTCCTTCTTAATGTGTGAGATGCCCTCATGAGAAAGTTTAGAGTAGATATATTGAATGGAAACGGCCACTTAACCATACTCTGCTCTCACCCTCATCATAATATTCATTCCTCATTTTCTTTTCAATATATTCTGTATTTCCTATACTTTTTCAATATCTGATTATAGATAAGGAGTAACTTCCCCCATATATTTTTCATTGGTTGGAAAGACAGTTCTGAATGAATTCTAAACTTATCACACAGGAAATGTAGAAAGCTAAGCTTGGTTCAGCCTTGTGAAGGTCAGAGAGAACTTGTCTCTCCTGTCTTTGGTTCTTCAAGTACTTTTGACTTGCTCAGACCAAAGTCCATCATGTACATACAAGCTTCTCGGTACCCGCCATAAGAGCTAATTTTCTGTAGTGTTTGTTGAGATTGTCGCAAGTTTCCCTCCTGTTTCTCTCTTTTATTTTCCCTACCCCAGCCTTTGAAATGGTATAATTTAGGGTTTGCTCTCTGGCTATGCGCAACAATGGCTGCTACTAAGGAGACACACTGATCTTCTGCCTTGGCTCTGGAAGGGCATGAATGGAAGTGTGAACACTCTAAAAGCACCTGATGAATGGAGTCACATATGTGCAGCGTTGAGTAGAGAACATGACATTAAGTAATGCCATATGCTTCAATAAATGTTAATTCCTTGACACCTTTCCACTCTCAGTATGTTCAGATGTCAGAAGATGATGTCAGAGGGAAGTTGAAAATTTTAGGCTGTTTGCTAGACAAAATAAGAAGTAAGAAGAAGGAAAATTTTGGAGTGCGGAATGAATGTTTTTTTCCTATCTTTTGATCTATCATAAGATCTAGTGTCATGTAGTCCCTCCATCTAGTATGGCTGCTGAGGTTGGAAAATATGGGTTCAATTCCAGACTCACTAGCTGTGTGATCTTGAGAAAATTACTTAATGCCTTTGTGTCTCCTCTGCAAAATGGACATAGTAATAGAACCTAACTGAGAATTGTTGAAAGAAATAAAAGGCATCACATGTAAAGCATGTAGAAAAAGAGCCTGGTGATTAACATCTGATCAATAAAATTAGATATCACTATTGTTATGGTTATTTCCTTGTTATCCACAAAAAGTGCCTGGCATGTAGCAATGTTAATTTTTATTATTACTATCATTATTATTGTTGCCCACATTAGTCATTTTCTATAGACATGAATGACATAGATTCAGAGGTACAGTTTTGTTCATTAGCCTCATTTAAATGGCACATGCGTTTATTCATATATATTTACTAGACTGATAAAAAATGCAAACTCACTCTTCTTTAAGCTTTATTTTTGGCTTACTTTTTTCAGAACCATCAGAAGCCATCTCCGAGACAGGCGAAGCTACTTATCTCTTTGCAGCTGTGTGCTGAGGCTTAGCAGCCAATATCTAAGAGGCTCTTGGATGAGACAAATCTTGTATTGGAGTCAGATTTACAAAGTAATGCCATGACTACTGATGACTTGAACTGACTCACTTTTCTCTTCAGGCTTTGGGTCTTTTACTTGGATCTCTACTACTTGCTTCCCCTACCTATGGATTATCTACCTGGATTATTGCTTTTCTGCCTCCCTCTCACTGTGAGTTGTTTGTTTCCTGGCTCTTACTTGTTGGAATTCTATCTTTTATCCTGTTCCTGGGTTCTAGTGCTTGCATACTGCTTATCTTGCTGGAATGGAGATCTGTCCTTCTGTCCTGACTTTTGATTCTTACCTGTCCTCGTATTATCGATGGGCTCTCTGTCTATACATCTTCCTTGTTATACTGATCCATCACAACTAATCCTGCCCAAATGACCAAAGCCTTTCCTGAAACATTGCTGTGACCGATATACACCATCTCACGGTAAGATGCCCTTCGGTAGTTTGTTCCAGAAGATTCTGAGAGAATTCTATGTCTTGCCTCTTATGGCTCACACGAAACAAGTCTGTGGGCATATTTATTGCTTGACCACAAGTGAAAAGTGAATTTCTGCTCTTGAGACTGGATCCTTGGACTGTGGGGGTGGGACAAAGAACAGTTCAGAATGACTTGGCAAATCCATACATATTCTTCCCCCCAAATAGTGGACATTTCTTATTTTGTTTTTGTTTTCTTCAAACATAAATCTGTATAGCATGGCATGATTTTCAGTTTCTTGAGAGAGTAAGTTTTGTTTGTGTCACAAACTCAGAGAATCCTTGATGACATGTTGACAGGTATTGGAAATGATGGGCTTGAAGAGCTGACAGGTGACTCATGCATATGGATGCCTTCTGTGATTATACATAGCAATCTATCTGGGGTTATTTATGATAGCATTGTCATGGCGATCAATGAGCAGTAAACAAGGCTCTTAAAGCCATAGGGAGAATTATTGCAGCCTCTGTGACCAACTGTGGTACCTCCATTTTAAAAAGTAAGTTTGATGATGAGCTTATAGAACTTAAGAGTCCTAATATAATTTTTTTTTTTTAACTTCAAAATCACGATAAAGTGTAAGATGTCTGGTGAAATGAAAAAGAACCAGGTATGTGGTTCAATAGAAGCCAGAATTCTGGGTCTTACTTATTGGTTGTGTGACCTTGGACAAGTCAATCATTTTGGGTTTCAGTTTTCTCATTCTTCATAGGGGCTTAATAATATCTGTTCTAACATAGTTCACAAGACTGTTGTAAGGAAGAAATGGAATGACAAATAGGAAAGAGTAGTGCACCATGCCCAGGAGAAATAAGCCTGCAGATAGCATTCCGTAAGAGAGGCTATGCATCTGGTTCTGTTCATTTTAGGTTCAGAATCTTGACTTCCTTGTTTAGGAATCCACATAAAATAATAATTTGAGGGGGAGGTTCTTAGCTTAGATTTTCAGAAGATGACTAAAGAGTTTGATGAGAAAGATTGAACTCACTTTTTCTAACAAAACTATATGCGCTCGACTCCACATTAGCTAAATAATAATAAATACAACACTGAATAATACACTATACAGTGATCTTCTGGCAAACTTCTCATTTTTTTTTCACACTGAGAAGCTGATAAGAACAACTCCTCAGTCTTTTGAAGACTATACTCTCAGTTCTGTCCTGGTGTTGATATCTCTGTTCAGCTCTCTGGTCAGCTAACACCTTCTGTGTTCCATTCTTGTAAGATTGACTGGGATTTTTGAATTTATTTTTTATTCAGAAAATCATTTATAATTGCATATTTTTCAATCTCTCATGATATGATTGATCAAAGGTCACTTTGCTCATAATTTTGTTCATTTAGAGATGCCTTTCCAAGCTGTAGAAACCCAAGATTCCTACAGGTTAGTGGTTCTGTAGGAAGGAGGCTTTTGACTAGAGATGGCAAAAGTTATCTTGGGGGCTGGCTCCATAGTGTAGTGGTTAGCATGTCTGTTCTACACGAGCAGAAGGTCCTGGGTTCGCACTCCAGTTGGAGCCATGGACCATACTCCGGGCGCGCCAGGCCCCCGGTGCGAGCTGCGAGCGTGTGGGGGAAGATGCCCTGCCTTCAGAGATCCAGTTCTTAAAAAAAAAAAAAGGGAGACAGCAACATTCGTAGGTCAGGGGTGGAAGTGGGGTGGGGAGGATTTAAGAGAGAAGGAGAAAAGTTATCTTGGTAAGGCCAATGGCCTACCATGTGCTTTCTTTATGTCACACAGAGGTGCAGCCTGGGTCCCCTGGTTAACATGGCCAGCATGGATGGGAGTCCTGCCAGGCAGAGGAGGTATTTATGTAGATATAGATGTAAGATGAGATATTACAGGAATTGACTCACATGGTTATGGAAGCTGAGAAGCCCCACAGTCTTCTATCTGCAATCTGGATAACCAGGAAAGCCAGTGATATAATTCAGTCTGAGTTGGAAGGCCTGAGAATTAGGAGGTCAAAGGTATAAGTCCTAGTATGAGTACAGAAGCCCAGGAATCAGGAGGGCCAGTGTCTGAGGACAGGGGAAGATGGAGTCTCAGCACAAGCAGAGAGAGTGGATTTTCTCTTCCTCTGCCTTTTTGTTCTATCTGAGCCCCCAAGAGAGTGGACAAGGCCTGCCCACAATGGAGAGGGCCATCTACTTAACTCATCTCGGTAATTTAAACGCTAACCTTGTCTGAAAACACTTTCATGGACACACCCCAAAATAATGTTTTACCAGCTATTTGGGCACCACTTAGCCCAGTCAAGCTGACACGTAAAATTAACAATCACACCTTCAAATCCAGGAAGTCTTAATGCCTGTCTCGAAACAATGTAGTTGTCCTGTGGCTGCTCCATAATTCAGACTTGACTGCTGGGACTTAAGAATGGGGATTCTACTAACATGAGGCTGAAAGAGTATTGAGCACTGTCTTGCTACAGTTAATTGTATCTAGATTCTATGGAAAAGATAATTAATGCTGGCAAAGAAAAGAATGGGCTTTCTATTGAGCCATAAAGCTTAGGGCTCTTCACCTTTTATCAGAGTCTAGCCGAGGGCCCTTCCAAGCAGCAGTTTTGACCTTCTACAGTTGCTAATACTGGGAATAGATTTGGAAAACAAATCTTTGCTTGACTCTGCCTGTAGTTCTTTCCCTAACCTGAGTTTGTGATATTTCCTGCTCTGGGCTGTGTCCTTCATGAGTTTAGAGCCCCACTCTGTTTTCAGTCAACATATCCAGAGTCTATCATTATATAGGATAAATAAATACATGAAGGCATCAACGGGATCAAAATACAAAAACCCAGTAAACAGAAAATATATTATATTACAGTCGTCAAATACTAATTGCCAATCAGTCATCAATTAAATTGCATATAGTATTGTGAGTTAATAGAAAGAGGTTATGAAACCAGATGACTCTAATTCAAATCTAAGTTCTTACTTAATACTTGAGAGACCTTTGAATCTATTTAGCTTTTTAAATGAAATAAAATGAAATAAATGTTTGGCAAGTAATAATTTCTTAATAAATGTTAACTATAACTTTTGTATCTATCAAACATAGCAAAGAAATGCCTTATTTTTAAAAAAAGAAAAAATAAAATACTGAGTGGCAAATTAGTGTGTGTGAAAATTGGCATGATCTTTCTGAAGAAAAAATTGACAATATAAATCAAAAGCATTAGGAATTATTGTAACAATATAATCAGGCATTTTTATAAATATGTATGTGAAAGAACTTCTGCTAACATTTATAAATGCATTATAAAAAGGAAACAAATATTCAGCAGTAAGTGGATTTTTAGGTAGGTTTTTAAGATCACTATATAGAAATATGTATTTTTGAATGGGAAAATACCGATAAAAGTTCAAATAGGGAAACAGGCCACAAACCATTAGAAACAATAAGGTATCATAGCTACCCAGATGACCTAAGGGCCCTTGTGAATGGAACAGGTCTAAAACCAGATTTGTGATTCTTTTCAATGTTTTCCTTTCCCAGTGTTTTGTTTGTTTGTTTGTTTGTTTTATTCAAATTACTTATTTTTAATTGAAGAAATAATTTAAAGTTTTCCCCTGCCTACCCCCCGTCACCATCCCCCATCCCAGTGTTTTCATTTCTGTAAATGACATTATTCAGCTAAAACCCTTTTTCTTCAGAGTACTTACACTTCTATATTATATTATTATTTGTTTATTATCTATCTTCATTACCAGTACGTTAATTCCACGGGAGCAGGAATCTTAATTGTTCTCTTCATAGTGGTATTGCCAATACCTGGAACAATGACTGGCACATAGTAAGCAATCAATAAATATTTGTTGATTAATTCCATGAATAGCTACTGAAATGCATTAGATAGAAAAGAATGCACAAAAATGTTACTAGTGATTAACTCTTGAAGGCAGAATAATGGTGTTATTTTAGAGCTCTTTTATATTTTCCATTTTTTCCTCCCTCTGGTTAGAAGGAAATTGTTAAAATTGGTGTAGAGGGCCTAATTTGTAAACATATTGAATTTTACAAAATCATGTGCACTGTTATTTTTAATGGTAGGGAAGAAAAGCAAAGAATGAAGTTGGATAGTTTGCTATAAAAGAAAGTCTGTATTAATATATCAGCAGAAAATCAATCAAATCAATCATAAAAACTGATACCTAAGATAATTATTAAGGTCATCAATAATCCCTGAGAAATAATTCCGGAGAACTGTCCTTGGAGAAATCTTGCTTCATAAAAACTGGACCTGTACTCTTAAAACAAAATCACAGATGACTCAATTTTAGAAAACTTCAGTTCCAATTTCCTCTATTCAAATTGCTTTTATTTTCATATTTAAATTCAATTTTTGTTTTTCTGACTTGAGAAAAATTGTTGATGGAGTTCTATATGAAATTGAAATTTCTATTGTGGTGAATGAGGCCAAACTTGTACTCTGCAGAACTAATATACACTCCACAAAGTATAGAATATGCTTTTAAATTACTTACCCAGAAGAGGTCTTTGCAGCTCTCTTGATATTACAGCAAAAAACTTGTTTTTTCTCATTTTGTTTTCTGTGTTTGCACTGTTTTTATACTGTATTATGAGATCCTAGTGGGCTAACAAAGTATAATTTTGTTAACTTTGGTCAAGTGCCATGCATGTCTCTATACTTAAAAATGTTACCTTTAAAAAAATCTCTTAATATATGGAGAAAGGGAAAGAAAGAATAATTTACTATGAAGAATGCAAAATAATTTTTCTTTTATAATACATTATTACTCCATGGTATACCCTAGGATGCTAAATATGAAACAGCCTTGATGGTGCATGTTTATTAAATCCAACAGATAATGGCATATGTCTTGCTGTAATAAAGAAACAGTACAATTCATTTGGATAGTGTCGCTGAAGTAATATCATCTCCAGCATTAGAAACATGATGTTTCTCTGAGCATATGCAATTAAGTTGCAGGAATCAAACAACTGTATGTAGATGTTAATAAGATAGTTTTTATTGTGTATCTAGTCTTTTTAATATTCAAGTAAAAGCCTTGCTTAAATGACTGAAAATATACATATTTAGTTATTAGTTATCATTTGCAAATACAGACAATAGGTATTCATGATAATGCTTTGAGGCTAATTTAGGTGCAATTATGAAATTTTTATAACGATTAATTATTTTTCAAAACAGCACACTAGTGAAATAGTTATAAAATAATTCTGACAGGGCAAACACTATGTTAGATTTTTCTATCTTTATTCCATGAT
>NW_024354911.1:15158582-15218582 GCF_902729225.1 Pteropus medius
TCCTTCCTTCCTTCCTTCCTTCCTTCCTTCCTTCCTTCTTACCTTCCTTCTATAACTATTTATGAAATGCCCACTGTGTGTTTAGGTGCTCTGCTGGCTTCTGGGAATAGATTGGGGAATTAAATACCATGGGTGTGTCCTTGTGGAGCTTACAAACCAGAAGAAACAATTATTCATTGATTCAAGATATATTATTGGGCAACTGCTATGTGCCAGACACTCTGAAGCGCTAAAAACTACAGACAAGGGCAATGAAGTGGAAAACACATGGTATATTTCAGGAACAGAAAGTAGATTGACACAAGCAATGGATTCGATTGGGCCAAAGAGGAAGCAGAAACAAGGCTGTTGCAGGCATTTAGCTGAGAGATGATGGTGGCTAGAAAGTAGGGCAGTGGCAGAGAAGATCGAGAAGGGAACAAATGAAAAATCCACTTAGGTGATGGAATTGACAAGATATTCAGGGGGCACCCTCAAAATATTAAGTTCTTTAACTTTGCTGATCCCTCAAAGTCTAGTTCAAATCTGATTTTCCACAAAACTACCCTGATAATTTATAGCTAAGAAAAACCATTATTCATCACATATGTGGTCCTCTTTAAGTTCATTGTAACAAGTATATACTAGCTTTTATTGTTTTGTGAGAGTTTCCTTATCCATTAGCTTGTTAACTTTTGAAACTTTGTTATATATATAAATTTATAATACTATTATTATAAATACTATTAATAGTATAACTTATAACATAAATAAAAAATACATTAAAAAATTTAAACCTAATAAATATAGGTCAGGAAACAATTAAATGCTCCATATAGGTGCTTTTTACTTGAGAATTTTTTTAGGAAGCCAGTTCTACTACATCCTGGCATCACTTTTAAAAATATCATTTGTCAGGACACAAATCATGAAAGGAAAGAACTAGGCCTTGCAGAGTAAATTATTCTATTTCTCTACAGCTTTTATCCTGTAAATCTTTTATTTGGAGCTCAGATAAGCCGTCAGATATTCCTAATATAGTACAGAGACATAGCACAAAGTAGACTTAAGGAAAAGAGGCTTTATTAACTTCATCTTGCCTTTTGCTTCAATTGTAGACCTTTATCATAATTCCTTTGTCCTTGAATTTTCTTTTGGACATTGTTCTGTACTTTATGAAAAATAATGAATTCTTTAAAGAATTATGAGAATAAACTCATGAGCTTTCAGCAAGACAGTTTTAAAGTGGGTAATACTGAATTCTCTATTTCAGCAACACTTTATGTTCATTGAATCTTCATCTCTCTGATTTGCAATGGTAGTCATTAAATAACGGGATGGAAAAGGCGCATGGCTGGAGATGAGGCCAAAGAAGGATGGATCTTGACAGATTGGAACTACTTCAAAAAGAGGAGAAAATTGATTTTGGGTTGTGTCAAGTGTACTTGGAAAGAGAAGGTGCAGTCTTTATCCCAAGAGTATATTAGTCTTCATATATCACTAAGTCTCTCAGGAAAAATGGCTACTATGCAGAAATGCTTGTCATGTCAGATTTATTTAACATGTTATTTGCTGCAGAGTTTTATTCTTCTAGGTCAATGTGGCATATGAATCCATCTTTTTTTGGTGCGTGTGTGTTTTAAGACCTTATCTCAGTCAAAAACCTGTATTAAGGTCACAAAGTCTCTAGAGCAAACCTTGGAGAAAGGTATGTGTTGTTCCAGGTTCATTGTTACTAGAATGTAAAAGCAGGACTTCCTGCTGTGACATTAATGAGAAAAAAAAAACACCTTCCATTGCTCTTATTGCTTGGCAATTTATTCTCTCCATAATAAATAGAAGTAAAATTCAAAGAACAGCAAAGAATGTTTAAAGGTACTTACTGGAAATGGTGAAATAGTGAGATTTATAAATAGAATCATAAAGGTTAGATCTGCAAGAAATCTTAAGTGCCACTTAGTCCTGTCTTTTCATTTTCCTGAGAATCACAAATGAGTACAAAATCTCCTTTTGCTCAGAATCATAGCCCGGAGTCACCTGTCCAGGGGCTTTCATTGGTTAGTTCAGAGCTGGGCTAAAACTGAGGGAGGGTCATGAACCCTTTCTCCTGTTCTTCATGCCACACTCATCTGTCTTGAAGCTTGAGCTATTACTTATTGAAACTAACTGTAAAGTGCCTCCTTGTATAACCTATTTCCTGTTCCTCACTCTACCCTCTCTGTTTTCTGATGAGCCTAATCATCTCATAGGCCCACAAATGCACCAGCTCACATTGCCTCTTACCTTTGTCAAATTATTGCTCATTCCTGGAGAATCCGCACCCTTTCCCCGCCTGTCAGTCTACAATCTACTATAGCTGACAGTCTACTTTGCTCAGTCAAATCCCACTTCTGCCTTAGAGCTTTCTCTGACTGCTCAGTCCTGAAATACTTATGGTTTCTGAATGTTCGAAGTGCCTACAGTTTATAACAGTGGCTCCCAAGCCCATTTGATCTTTAAAATCAACTGGGAAGGTTTTCTAAAAAATTATTTTTTATTTTATTTTAAATACAGATTCTTCAGTCCTACTTCCAAGATTCTGTTTTGAGATGGGAGTGAAGCCCAAGGATCTACATTAAAAAACCTCAAAATTCCCCAACTGATTTTGATGAGCAGATAGATTTAAGAACCATTGATATAAAATATATAAGAATTTAAAGACTGTCCTTTATAAATTTTTTTCATTTGAATTTGTTTCATATTCCAACTTGTAATGTGAACTGTAATGTGGTTGAGCATAGAGGGAAAGGGAGGAGGTGGTAAGATCTGTTTACAAAAGAAGTTTTGGGAAGCAAGTTCCTTGAAACAATAGCTACTATATGCAGTAAGACAAATCTCATGAAAAATAAAATGAAGGGAGACTCCTAAAGATATTTATTCCACAAAACTGCTTCACTTGATACTTCAAAAGAAAAAAAAAATACTTCAAAAAAACCCAATATAGATCATAGAATTTAAATGAGTATGTATTCAGTTTGGGTCTCAGCAAATACTTCTGGGGACCATATCCTTTTTAATGTCAACTTCACTCTGTTTCTTTACTTAATTACTTGGTTCTGAAACTTTTTTGTGTATCAGAATCTCCTGTAAGTTTGGGTGAAACATTGCTTTTGGATTCAGTAGGTCTGGGATGGGGTCTGTGAATTTGTATTTTTAACGAGTTCCGGTTGATGTTGATGCTGTTGGCCCACTGCTATATTCTTTAATTAATTCTCCATTTGATTCCCTTTATATCACATTCTCTTGCCTCACTGGTCAGTTCTTCTATGTGTTCTCTGCTGGGCACTCCTCTTCCTCCTTAATTCTCAAGGGTGTTATGATCTCAGCAGTGCTAGGTCATAGACCTCTTCTCTATGTACACTCACTCCCTAGGTGTTTCTTTCCATTTCCATGGTATTTTATACCATCTATATATTTATAAGCCCAAATATATGCTTATAGCCTTTATTCTCACTTGAACTAGAATTGTATATTTCATTATCTATAAGATATGTCCATTTAGGTGTCAAATAGTCATCTCTCTATTTACTTGACCAAAATTTAATTCCTGATTCCAATTCCCAACCTTCCTCATCTGAGGAATTGACACAATCATTAAATCACTTGTTCAGGCTACAGATCTTGAAGTCATCCTTACTCACCTTTTATTCTCTAACTTTATGTCATCAAATCCTGTG
Source organism: Pteropus medius (assembly GCF_902729225.1). Lineage (NCBI taxonomy): Eukaryota > Metazoa > Chordata > Mammalia > Chiroptera > Pteropodidae > Pteropus > Pteropus medius. Next base: position 15,162,278 of record NW_024354911.1, read on the forward strand.
AACTCTACTTTCAACATATATCCCAAATTTGATTACTTGCACCTCTTGCTCCAAGATGTAGCCTGTACCTGGACCATTACCAAGGAGCCTGATTCACTTGTTTCTCATCTGGATCAATGCAGTAGCCTCCTAGAGAATCTGTCTACTTTTGCTGCCTCAGAATTTATTGTAAACATGGTAGCCAGACTGATTTTTTAAAAGTACTAAGTTAGATCGTGTCACTGCCCTGCTAAATATTTTCAGTAATTGTTATCATCGTCGGAGAAAATTCCAAGTCCTTATTGTGGCCTATAAGGCCGTGTGTGAACTGACCCCTGCTCACCCCTCTGACTTAGTTTTCTATGGCTTTCCTCCATGTTCTATGCCCCTTCTTGTTGTTCCGCAAGTGTATCAAGCAGGTTTCTGTCTTGCTGCCTTTGCACATTTTCTTCCCCAGGTATTTGTGTGACTCACTTTCTCTTCATTCATATCTCTGCTCAAATATCACCTCTTCAGGGAGGTCTCCCTGATAACCTCTTCAAAATGTGTCCTCCACTCCCCCGCCCCCCGCATAACATTAATCAGCGTTTGCTTATATCCACCTCTTCTATTAGAACATCCATCCAAAGAGGACAGAATCTTTTGTTTGCATATTCTGTTAGTTGTCAGCTGCACAGTGGCCATATCAGTAAGGATGAAATAAATATTTGCTGAATGAATGCATTTGACAACACGCATTTTTCGATAGTGATACGGGGTGGGAAGTTTGAAGGACTGCCAATAAGAAAACTCTAAAAAGTAAGAAATGGCTTTAAAGATGAAGAGTAAAAAAGATTAAAGTTGGAAATAGAGTACATAGTCACTAGATATAGATCAATATGTAGATCTATATATAGATCAAAGATGTAAGCTCAAAGGCTTTCAGCATTATCAGGGCATCTGAAAGAGTGAAATTACCAGGTATGACTTTAGGTAGCAGCAAAGATTCTGGTGAACTGGGCAGTGTATCTTGGCTTGAAGGTATTCAAATCTATTAACAAAAAATCGTGAATACTGTACTTTCCCATCGACCCCCCCCGCCGCCAAAAACCCACCAAATTTCTTAGTGTAGAGCAGAATCCTGCTCCCGCTGTCAGGTTGCAATTGCTGATAGCATATGAATTCTAAGGAAATGCAATTGTAGTCCTTCTACTTACTTTTATAAATTTAAAAATGCATGGTCTAAGTGCACTGCGCGGGGAAGAAATTTGGCTTTTTGGGATCTGGAGGATTTTCTTTCACTGACCTATCTGTGACTTTGGACCAACTAATTAGCTGTTGTGGGCTTTAAGTCATCCACCTTGGTTGTAGATAAACTTGTCATTCCCTGAGGTACAGACTGATACATATTTTTAGTTGTCTAGAGTAAAAGTTTCCTTTAAAGTTAAAAATGATTGATAGGATATTTTAAAAGTTAGGCTTCTTAGAAAAAGCCTCTTTATACATGTATTTTATTTTTCCTTTTTTTCTGCCTAAAGAAAAGTAGATGCCTCTTCAATAAAATTTCTCATTTTAATCCATAACAAATATGTAATGAATGTATTGATGAATTACCATGCAAGTTGAGAAGCTGCATGCTGGCTTGCTTGAGAATTCAATTAAAATTGAGCAGCATTATTTTGAATAATCAAATTCTGTTTTGAATAAATAATTTAAGTAAATAAGGCCATTAGTAAAAAGTGATGGTAAAGTTGAGTGGGGGAAATTCATATATGTTAAATATAATTCTTACATATATGCGAAATATAACTTCAGAATTGAAAAAGCAATAGCTTGTTAAAATGGAAGAGTTTACTTGGAAATAATAAATTTTCACATAACAGCTAAAAGTCCTTTTAATTTGCAGTAATTATATAACCTTCCTTGATAATACAGTTTTAATAAAATGTTACAGTTTTTAAAGTATTGTATGTAGTGCTAATGTAAAAGACTGTCCCAGCCCAGTAGGCAGGTCTACAACTAATATAAAAGTTTGGACTGTAGCTGTACCATATTAAGCAACTGGATGTAAAACAATCCAGGAAAGCATTCATGTGATAATTAAGTAATTCAAACATCTCTTCTCCCCATTCTTCTCCTCCACTGCCTCTCAGAATTGGCTTTTATAATTGTGGAGACTGGCAAGTCAAACCTGCATGGTAGGCCAGCAGGCTGCAGACCCAGAAAAGAGTTCCTGCAGTTCAAGTCTGAAGGCTGTCTGTTGGTAGAATTCCCTCTTCTTTTAGGAGGTCAGTTTTTTTTTCTATTAAGGCCTTCAGCTGATAGGATGAGGTCCATTGACATTATGAATGGTAACTTGCAAAAGACTTTCCTCAACAGAAAACAGAAATTATAAAGGAAAATAGTGAAAATTTAACTATTAAAATTAAGAATTTCTGTTCAATAAAAGGTGATAATCTAAAGAAAACAAACAAAAATGAATGGTAATTTGCTTTGCTCATAGTCTGCGGTTTTAAATATTAATCTCATTGAAAAATACCTTCACAGAAACATCTAGAATAACATTTGAAGAAATAACTGGGTACGATGGCCCAGCTAAGTTGACACATAAACTTAATCAGCATAATAGTCCTTCTGTTTTTGTAATCTTCCTTCAGTTTCTTCTTGAAATGAGGCAGGGTATAAAATGTACCTAAAATAAAATATGATTTTTCTTTTTAGTTATGTCTAAAAGATGTGGCATTACCTTTAGTTTCCTAAGCCACAGCCCCATATCACTTGGGACGGCTGTTTCTTCATCACTCTGGTGTTGAAGAGCTGCATGTGGCCTGGGTCTGCAAGCCAGCTATCCCTGACAGTGGTCAATAGGTGCTTCTACTTATCTTCCACTGGATATGCCTGTCTATGGAGATTTTACAAAATCTGAATATCAACTATATAAGTAATAAGTAAACACTTATAGTTCAACTCCTTAGTTATTTTAGTTAAGACTCTTTATTGCAATTATCAGTAATACATTTCTAATTCCTTTATATGAGGAGTTCAAGCAAAATTAAAGTGTCATGTATTATTAGAAAATGAAAAGAAATATTTACTAGGTAAAACACCTGGAAGTGAACTACATACTATGATTATGAAGGTTAGTTTATTTTAGTACCTCATAGTAGACAGGAAGTTCTTCTTTATGTCTAACTAAATTATTGCTGCTAAAATTTAAATAGTTCTCTTTCTTTTGGATTAATAATAGAAGAGAAATTTTTCATCCAAGTTTGGGAAGCATATCTGGGTCAGGTGTCTATCACCAGGACAGCAGGATGTATACAGAAATGTAGTATTTAGGGGTCTGCGTGAGTGCGTGCGTGCGTGCGTGTGTGTGTGTGTGTTAGGTGGGAGGAAGAAGGAAGAGACAACAGGAATTGAAGTGGGACATTTCTCAGTGAACAGATGCTTGGGCTGGGCTGTTACCATAAACCTTAACTATAACGGTTTTTCCTCTTAGAATTGGTGGTTTCAAGCCACTTAGAATAATAAGAAAGACACAATTTTAAGGTGTGGAAGTATTCTTTAAATATCCACTAGCCAATCTCCTCACCCTACTTTCCTTAGGAATGTTTTTATTAAAAGTCGTGTATACTGATTGTGAGAATAAAGAGCAGCAATATATAATGTAAAACATAAAACTCCCCAATTGCCAATATCAGCTCCCACACCATCACCACAGTGCCATTAAGTAGAGGTTAAATGTCATTCAGTTTGGTAGGTAGCCTTCAGATATTTTCCTTAAGTATATAAATATCTTTATTTGTAAAACATCTGTAGCATATACATAGTGCTAATCTGGATACTTTTAGCTATAAGTGAGGGAAAACTGAATTCAAGCTAGCTTAATTCACGAAGATGTTTATTACCTTAGCAGCAAGTACTCTGAAGGTAGGATGTCTCCAGGCACAGTATCATCAAGGCTCTGGGTCAGATTCATATGATTTTTTAAATTAGTTCTGCTTCCTACATGTATTGGATTGTCTTCCCCTATTAGTGGCCAGATAAATTTCAACAGCATCAACATACTTCCTCATTCATATCCAATCAGAGAGGGAGAAAACGACTTCGTGGAATCATAGAATCATGGAATAATTTGGATCAGTTTAAATCTTGTGCTAACCTCTAGATCAAAACAGTTATGGAGCACTGCCACATGCTGATTGGTTTAAGCCTGGATTCCTGACCATCAATGATGAGGGGATGGGATTACCATGATCAGTTTACACTAATCAGTACCCACCTCTGGAGCTGGAATAGGCTCACTTTCTGTTGAGGCACATAATCTGTGTAGAAGACATGAATATATATCGAGATTGTGAGGAAGGAGTGGATAGCTGTTGGGTAGGCTACAGGTAATGTCATTTAAATGCATGTCTGTGAGCATATACCATGTATGTTATTTTCTACTCCCACCATAAATCTATTATTTACATCTGATTTGATTTTTTCAAGTAGGGAATTATTTTGAAAATTTTGAGCTAAGAATTAAAGATTAGAACTTATACATTTATAAGGAATATGATCAGAAATAGACTTTTTTATAGAACCTGACTAGAAACAGTGGCCAGGAAAGAACAATATTTTAGGTTGTTAGCGAACAATAATACCTCAAGGGGAGAAAGTACCAGATAGAGAATATGAGAGAGAAAGGGAGGGGTTGCCTTTGAAGCCTCCTCATTGTCTCTTGCTGCTGCCTGGCTACTTTCAGCCAGTCACCCTCTTGTAATTCCTGTTCAACTACCTCCCTGAGTTGTGAAATGGCAACATATCGGATGGTGGATGATGGTTTGAATTTAGTCATAACTTTAGATAGTAAAATTACCGCTAATATTGAAAAAATTCATCTAACTTTTTAAAATATTGCTGGACATTAGAAACTTGAACTTCTATAACTTATATTAATGAAATATCATTAATTCCAGATACTTTACTATATTATGCAGCTCAGTCATTTGCAAATTGGTACATGTACCAAAGCTGATAGCACTCCAAGTTGCAGGTGTTCTCAACGGTATCCAAGGTGATAATTGAACTATAGCCACAGACGAAGTGAAAATGGTAAAGTGGAAGTTAACTTTGGTTCCCACACACTTTCTCTTCTGCATTCTTATTCCAGCAGTTAGAATGAAATGCAGTGATCCTCATTCCAAAGTCTTCTTCGATGGGTCTGACTTGGAGGTAGGTAGGAGACAGAGTCGTGGAAAGCCAAGGGGAGTGTACTTGGTGGGAAGACAGGAGAAGGAGGTGGGGTTCAGAGAGGCTGCTTCTGCATGTCTGCTCAAAGGGGAGTGAGCCTCAGCCTGGGTCTCAGCACACCATATGTCAGGGTTCTCAAGGCAGTCACCTGTAGTCTCGGCTCTTACTCATACTCTCTGGGCATCAGGTAGAGGTGAAAATAAATAACCACCAAGGCTGTTGTGAGGCTCAACTATAGTCGCGCTCCTTGAACATACTCTTTGTTTGGAAATTCTTGTTTTCCAACCATTCATCATAATATAAAAGTTTATTCCCTAAGTGAAGCTGATCCCATCTTTGGGGAAAAAAGAAGATTCTTGGCTCCTGCCTTTTTCATTTATTGACTCCTTCTTCTTTACCTCTGGCTGTTTGCTGAAAGAAAAGGGGTCAGTGATTTGGCTACCCCATTCCTGAACTGTCGCCAGCACTTGGTATACCCACAGCATTTGGAAAACTCTCAAGGCCCCAGTTGCTTCACAAAACCTTAAAATCACTTAGTGATGCTTATCAACAGCTATGACTAATGGATAATGACAAAAACCACACATGTCTTTCCAGAAACTGACAGCATAAAAATCAATCTAGTCTGGACCATCTTCTTGTTGGGGAATGTTAAAAAATTGTAGAAGTAATGCAGCATATTTTCCAACTCTTATTTTATAAAAAGTTTTTTTTGTATTTTTTAATACTAAATTATCATGCCTACCTGTATAACAATATAGACATCTAACATAATTGGTTATACTTTATCTGAGGAAAAGTATACATAATAGAAAAATTTCAAAAACTTTAACAAATTTTCAAACTTAAATCTTCATTTATAAATGTTTTTATAAAGTGGTCATAATATTTCTAAATGGGCTACAGAGAACATGATAGATTTATTTGAATTGCGTAGGCACTAATTATCAAACCTTCATCTCTGAGTATAAAGATCAATGCTACAAACTCATCAGAGCATGCATAGTGGGCTTCACACGAGAGCTGAGAGAAGGAATTGTGTTCTATGTTCACTGTAAGCGCAATAATTACTCCCGCCACTTTGGTTTGGGTTTTGATTTTTAGTTGGAGTCAGAAGATTTGGGGTGTTAAGAATAGAATTCCACATCTAGATACATAGCAGTAAATATTATATTCTTAGAAGTTTTTTTTGTTTAAATTAAAAAAATTTACTCAGAGAAAATTCACTCAGGTAAGGGTTCAGTCCACAAGACTGACTCCAGTTCAGATGACAGTCACAAAACCAGGTTGTTAACCGTGCTTCTGACTGATTGACTATAAATCAGAGATTCCCATGACCCCCGTGAGCTTGATTAATTTGATAGAACAGCTCGCAGAACCCAGGGAAACATATGTTTACTAGTTTATTAAGGGATATGGTAAAATATTCAGATGTCAGCCAGATGAAGTGATATGTAGGGTGAGGTCTTGGAGGGTCTCGAGCACGGGAGTTTCTACCCCTGTGGAGCTGGGGTGTGTCATCCTCCCACTGTGGATGTGCTCATTAACCTGGAAGCTCCCCGAAACCTGCACTTTGGGATTTTTATGGAGGATTCCTCACATAGGCATTGTCAATTATTAACTTCATTTCCAGCCTCTCTCTCACCTCTCTGGAGAAGTAGAGGTGAGGAGCTAAAAATTCTAACCTTTCAATCATGGATTGGTCTTTCTGGTGACTATCCCCCATCCAGGAGCCCACCCAGAGTCACCTATTTAGAACAAAAGATGCTCCTATTGCTCTTATCACTTAGGATTTTACAAGGGTTTTAGGGGCCTTGTCAGGGACAGGGTCAAAGACAAATATTAGAACAAGAGATGCTCCTAGTGTTCTTATCACTTAGGAAATGATAAAGCTTTTGAGAGCTGCGTGCCAGGAATGGAGGAGGACAGAGAGCAATACATATATTTTTTCCTATTATATAATAGTACTTCTCTGTGTGGAATTCAGACCTAGTTTAAAGCTGAATGGTTCTGTAAGTGATTTTTTTTGGGTGAGTACTGAGCAAATTTATTATTCACTTTTTTGTTTACAGATGAAAGACACACTTTTTCTAAATTATTTATAAAATTAGGACCCATGTGTAGCTCAGCTATCTTCCTACATTGTGTACTTTGGAAGGCTGTATCTATTGCCTTTTATGAAAATGTTCCTCATGATAATTTTCATACAGTTCAAAGAATCAAATAAAATGAGAATCTTTCTCCTTTTTTTTTTTCTCTCTGCAAAGTGTAATCCATTATGCCTTGGGGTTAAAAGCATGAACCTGAGAGCCAAGCGGCCTGGGCCAAATCCTGGCTGTAGGAGCTGTGTGACTTTGGACAAGTCATTTAAATCTCTCTGTGTTTCAGTTTCATCATTTCTAAAGTGGGGATGATAACAATAGGATTCTCTTGCATGATTATTGTGAAAATTAAATGAACATATGTATGCTTATTAAATGAAATTAATGAAATATGCAATAAATAAACAAATAAATACTTAGAACAGTACCAGGAGTAGAGTAAGCACTACTAAGTGTATGTAATTATGTTTGGTATCCTTCCAATTGTCTTCTACCAGATTGTGCTCTCAGCCCATAGATCATAAGCTCCTGTTCAATGATAAAATGTCTTTTAGTCATATTCTTTTTTATTCCCTTTACATAAACTTATATCCGGTATGACAGTATGATCTGTACATGGGGATGGCAAAAAAGGAAAGTTTTATATTATAACCATTATTTTCTTTACTCTTTGGGGAGAATTGAGCGTAGAAGGTAGCAGCTTTCATTTTGGTAGTTTTCTGTAAGAGAATATTATGGTTAACAATTTAGTTGACAGTTGTTTTGGGGATGATTTGACACTTGTAAAGAGAAGTACAGGACTATCACCTAAAAGGTCACATAATGTCTTTCTCAGAATCTGCCAAACAAAATTCTGGACAACCAGCATGTAGACATGGAGGATTGGAGACTTGTCTTTGCACTTGCATGACCCAGATAGCCATTTCCACCTTTAGGCTGAGCATGGGCAATTATTTACATTCAGAGTTTATGGCACTCTGTGTTTGTTTTGTGAATAAAATACTAAAAGAAAAAAAAAGTGGAGATGTCCCATCAGAAATTTTGAGTCTAAATGTACTCTCTCCCCGATTTAGTAAATCTGACCCTTTTATTCAATGATTATATGATAAAGACTTGCAAAAATATTTAAAGCTTCCGGGTGAACTTATCAAAACATACATGACATTTCATTAGTTCTTTATCGAAACGGAAAGCAGATTGGTGGTTGGCAGGGCCTAGTGGGTAACTGCTGACTGAGTATGTGGTTATATTTTGGGGTGATGAAGATGTTTTGAAATTAGATAGAGATGGTGGTTGCATACACTGTGAAAGTACTAAATGCCACTGAATTGTTCACTATGAAGTGGTTAATTTTACAAGATGTGAATTTTACCTCAATAAGTGAAATTTGGCAAAAAAAGCCAAAATAAAACAAAAAACTTCCAATTTTCCCAAGCTGTGGCTTCACAAAAAGGTAGGCTATTTGCTTACAAAACAAAATGGAAACAGAAGGATAACCCTGTTGTTCTTTAACAGTTAAATTTATTAGGCATGTTTATTACTTTTCAGAAAGAACACGATGTATTGCCACCTGTGAGACTTCAAGTTTTTGCTGATGTAAGGGAGTGTCAATATCTGTATAGTTTCATGCACCAGTATGTTGTTTGAATTTAAGGGATATTTTTATTTTAATGAGAATAGGTTTGATTGTACTACTATGTTCTCTTAAACTTGGTTTATAGTGACATGGGCTTTAATAACTTTTATTATTCATATTCTTTGATTTACTATTGCTTCTTCCCACTATCATGTTATGAGTGTGTATTTGTTTAAAATGAAAAGTGCACTTAGCATGACTGGCATTCATCCTTTTGGTGTGGAGATCAAACAGGGACTTTTCCTATAGCAATAGACAAATTGTGAAGTAACTGCAAATCTAAGCTAATTGATGGTAGAAGTTTATATAGGCTCATATTTATCTATGGAAAGATGTAATAGTTCATACAAATGTTTTAGCAACTAACATTTAAAAAAAGTATTTTAAAGACTTGTGGCTCAGCATCCCTGGGCCTATAAAAAGGTGCTATACAGACTAGTGGTTTTTGTAAAGACAGGGTCTGTGTTGAATTTGTAATTTATTGCCCCTTTCTTCTAGTTCAGCTGAAAGTATTCTCAGCTTCTGGGAGAGCAACAGATGTTTTACCAAAGCCATAGTCCATCTGAGAAAACCTCCTACTCGACTCACATAATCTACGTTTAAATCCAGCTCTGTCACATCTTGGCTGTGTGATTTTTGACACATTATTTAAACCTAATCCTCATGTTCTTCAGCTTTAAAATGGAGCTATCAGAAGTACCTGAAACACAGGAGTATTGCTCAGATTTTATGCAACCAGTATAAAGTGCTTAACACAGTATCTGACATACAATTTAGTGAACACATTATTGTAGTTGCTATTGTTATTACTAGTCTACTTAGAAAGTAGGCCAGTATTCCAGGCCCATCCTCTGTTGGTAAGAAATAAGGGCATTTTTACCCTTGGCTGTGAGACATTTGGCACTTACCTAGAGGTCTTTTTCCATGACCGAATTAAATAATCCTGAAAGATATGGTGTTGATAACAGAACTCTTAAATTTCTTCTTTATAATGTCATTGCTAGCCCAAAGGCACAATTTATTCTAGGTCTGCAACTGAAACTAATCTAGGAAGTAATCATATGTATCAGAAGGTAGTCTTATACTTGTCTGGGAAGAAGGGGGCTTTAAAAGTTTGGTTTCTGGAGTTACAAGGCTACTTTTTGTTCTTGTTGTCCAGCTTTTTAACAGTGGATAGAACTTGCAGCTGCCATTCTGTGACCTTGAGGAAGAAAGTCACATACCAAGAAAGGCAAAGCAAGAATATAGAAGGACCAGGGTCCTCAGTGATGTACCAGCTCTGTAGAGATTTCTCCAAGATTTGTGGCATGAAATAAGTAAATTCCTCTCAGGTAAGTTACGCATCTGGTACTTGCAGCTGAATGCAATCTTAACTAATAAATTCCTCAGGTGTCTTCCAGTTGCATTTAATAGGGGCATTTAAGAGGTATAATGAAACTTTTTGTTTGGCTGCAGCCATCAGGGGTCTTAAAAGGCTCAGGTAAATGATTTCCAGGAAATAGGTAGCAGGCTCATAAAACCTGTTGAGACCTAAATTCCTTTCCACTCAAAAATCTTAAATCACTCATTTTGTATGGAGAGGTTATTCAACTAAAGGAATAAATGTTTATTAAACTAAAAAAAAGAAGGTATAATGATTTACTTCCACGGAGTGACTGTAATAGTGGGCATATTGAAGAGAAACTTTTTTTTTTTGGAGGGGGTGCTTTCTGTCCTTCGACCTTCATCCTGTGGCTGACTAACCCTCTGTCTGTACCGACCCTGTGATTGCCTCGTAATGTTAGTTACATTTCTGTGCTGAAGATAGCTAAGGAAACGGAGTCAGTTGAAAAATTACATGACAAAGAATACAATATACTTTTTCACGCAAAAAGAATCTTCTTGTGTATTTAAGCAAATCTTTTTATTGAGGTATTTAGCTTGGTCAGTAGAAAGTTAAATCCTTTTGTAGTTAATGACATTAAAATTAAGTGTTCCTTTTTATGGCATTGATGCCAGTGAATCTGTTTTATCAGCTTTTTCTTTAGGTTGCCTGGTATGGGATCACCATTTTGCTCTAAAGGCACTATTGTGTTCTATGTGACTTGTACCCTTAGATTTTTTAAAAATTAAGTTTATTGAGATAACATTGGTTAATACGATTATATAATTTTCAGTTGTACATTATAATTTGATATCTGTATTCTATTTTGTGTTTACCACCCAAAGTCCAGTTTCCTTCAGCTATCATATATTTGATCCCCTTTAGTACCCTTGGATTTGAACCACAGTGCTGCTTCTTTTGGGGAAAATGATAGCTTCCACCTTGAAACCACATATTACAAAAGTATCTCTTCTTTGCTTGTAAGACAACAAAACTTTGACCAATCCAGTCTCTGTTGGTTCCACTTACACATTATTTTTGGAAATGGCCTGTTTTCTGACCAAGGATGTACATTAATCTTAGGCAAGTGAATCTTTTTAGTATCTGGGCGTATTTAACTCTTTAATTATTTAATCAAATGATTGGAGAGAGTATTGATTACACCTTCTAGCCTGGAGAAAATTAGAAGTCCATCTTGGTTTTTGGTGTGTGTTTCTCTTAGAATAGTCTTGTGCTTTGCATTTTCAATGTTTGCTATTTTATTTCTCATTCTTAAGGTAGACAGTTTTGCTATATATTTTATTAGAACAAAAGGAGACTCAAGTAACTCTGAATTTCTAATTAATACTGTGAAATATTTTTATTATCTCGTATGATTTTTTCTTTTTTTTTCTACAGAGTAATTGCTCTAAGTTGTCAAAACTATTAATTCTTTCTTAGTGTCCCTTGTTTGTTATTTAGCCTTAAATAATGTGAATTCTTTCTCGTTCTCTGACAGCAAATTGTTCTCCTTTTATAAGCTTTATTCAGCTTGCATTCAACTCTTCTTTTCCTTGTTCCTACCTCCTGTTTATCAATTTAGTACAGAATTATTGGAAAGAACACAGTAAGCTATACTGGGATTCAATTAGGGTCCGTATTTTGACATGTTATTTTTCCCTATTTTGACAAGTTTCTTGCATGTGCAATACAGAATTATTACTGCACAAATGTACAATATGCAATTTTCATATATTTGATTAAAAAGTTAATTTTTATATTATGGAGAAATCTCAAGGTAGCTGCATTTAGTAAATATTGAGGCTATTATTGAGTGAATCTCTTTCACACAATAACAAAGCTATAATGTTTCTCATTTGTTGTTTTAAAAATCTCAGGAACAAATTGATGGTTTTCCTTGTGTGCTCTGTATTAAGGACATTTCAGGGTCGCTGTTGAAATCCTCATCTTTTCAAGTTTTGTTAATGCTGTAATTTAAATCTTCTTCCCTGAGCATTACAGTGGACTAGTCTCTAAATGCTAGAAGAGAATTAACAATTTATATTTTTTTAACCCATTTTGAACACTAGCACTTTTTTTGTGCTGTTTATGAGATTTTTGAACTCTATTTTTATACATCTCACTAATATTTATCATTAATAATAGACCTTTAAAATATTTATTTTAATTATAAAAGCAAGATACAACTAAAAATACAGACAAATAAAATGAAGAAAAATAAAATTTATCCTTGTTTCTACCACTCAGAGATAATGGTGAATTTATTGTAAATTCTTTTTTTTTTTACTTTCTTATTTTTTATTTTTATTTATTTATTTTTAAAATTTATTTATTTTAATTAATTTCAAGCATACAGTACATTGGTTAGACATCTATATAGTTCATAAAAAGATTCCCCCAATTGCTCTCTGCCTCCCCTGACTGTCCACCTAGCCATCATATTAATGCTAACTGCATTCCCTATGCCGTGGTCCCCATCCCCGTGACCATCCATCAGCTACTAATTTGTACTTCTTTAACCCTTCACCCCATTCTCCCAGCCCCCAAAGCACTGCTCCCCTTTGTCCATCACCAAATTGTTCACTATATTTGTGATTTTGTTTTTGAATAGTTTGTTCATTTTATTCCTTAGATTCTGCATATTATATTCTGCATATATAGTGTTTATCTTTCTCTGTCTGACTTAAATACCTTCTAGATCCATCATAGCAATATCTTTTTCCATCCCCTTCCTTTTAGTCTGTGTGTGTCTTTTAATCTCAAGTGAGTCTCTTGTAGGCAACATGTAGGAGTCTTGTTTTCCTTTCCATTCATTCACTCTATCTTTTGGTTGGAGCACTTAATTCTTTTCCATTTAAGGTACTTATTGATAGGAATGTAGTTGTTATCATTTTTTATTCTTGTTTTTAATACATAATTTTCTTCTTAAAGTAGTCCCCCCAACATTTCTTGTAATACTGGCCTGGTGGTGATAAATTTCTTTAGCTTATTTTTGTCTGGGAAGCTCTTTATCTGTTCTTCAACTCTAAATGATAGCTTTACTGGATAAAGTATCCTTGGTTGTAGATCCTGGGTCTTCATCCTGTCGAATATTTTTTGTCAAGCCCTTCTGTCTTGCATAGTATCTTTTGAGAAATTAGCTGCCAGTCTTATGGGTGTTCCCTTTTAAGTAACTATCTGTTTTCTCCTTGCTGCTTTTAATATTCTTTCTTTGTATTTTACCTTCGGTATTTTAATTATGATGTGTCTTGGTGTGAGCCTCTTTGGATTCCTGTTTTTTGGGATTCTCAAGGCTTCCTGGAGTTTTATGTACATTTCCTGCACCAGGTTAGGGAAGTTTTCCATCATTATTTCTTCGAACAGCTGTTCAACATCTTGATTTTCTTCAGTTACACCTATCAGATGGATATTTGTACCCTTATTAGTGTCCCATATGCTCCTTAAATTATTTTTATAGTCTTGGCATCTTATCTCTTGCCATTCTGATTGCATGTCCTTAGCTTTCTTGTCCTCTAGATAGAGCATTTGATCCTTTTCTTTATTCACTTTATTTATTCCTGTGTTTATTTAATATACTTCTCATCTCAGATACTGTATTCTTCATTTCAGACTAGTTCCCTTTTCTGATTTCCATTTCCATTTTTATGTATTTTATCTCTTTGTTGAAGTTATCTCTGAATTTATCTACATTTCCTAAAAGTTTATTGAGCATCTTTATAACGAGTGTTTTGAACTCTGCATCTGTTAGATTACTTGACTCCATTTTATCTGGATCTCTGTTCTCTTCTCTCATATGGCTTCTGCTTCTTTGTCTTCCCATTTTGGCTGCTTTTCCATGTCTGTTTCTATGTACTAAGCAAAGCTCCTAAGTCTCCCGGTCTTATAGTGTGGATTTGTAAAGTAGGTTCAGTGGCACAGTCCTGAGAGGGGTTCAGCTGCAGGCCAAATTTAGCCTAAGCTTCTGCCTCTCTGGGGTCACCTGTTAAGATTCAGCAAGCAATCCCCAGAGGCTGGGCTTACAGTTGCCTCAAAAGGCCACACCAGAAACCTAGGCCAGCTGCCTCCAGTGTGAGTCTAGGTGCTGCTCAGCAAGGAGCATCTGACTCGCTGACGATATACCTAGATGTGGCTTGGGTGGAGCTGCGAGTTGGGAGAGGCAAGGTTTCAGGGAATCCTCTGGGCAGAGCGATCTCTGTTATCCAGTTTGATGATGTCAAGGCTATGGTGGCACTGTGTCCTGTGCCCTGGAAAGGGGGAGGGCTCAATAGGAAACTTCTGTACAGAGTGAGTCTCACCTCGGCCCTCACTCTGCAATGTCTCCCTGTAAGGCACCGGAGCTCAGATCGAACAGGTCCATCATCACGAAAATCCGCTTGAGGATGCGGCCCCTTTAAGAGGCGTCTGCAGCTGCCACTGCTGCAGCTGCCATTGCTGCAGCCTTCCTATCAGTCACTGGAGAACGGACAGCCTCACGTCCTCACCCTGTCCTACCTTCTGCCGTTGTAGGGTGATTTCTTGGATTTCTCTCTAGTTGTATGGCTTGTTCATCTAGATCCTAGGCAATTTTTCCTTGCTGCTTGCTTCTTGTTTCCGTCACAACTTTGATTTGGTTGCCAAAGGGATAAACAGAGCCTCTCTCATCTATGCCATTCCCCTCCACCCCCCCCCGCCCCATCTATTGTATATTCTTATAATGGAATATAATATTAATATAACCTATAGAGACTTTTACAAAAATGAGATTGCATTATCCTGTTTTGGACTGTTATTTAAGAGATAGTATACATATTATCAGTCATTTTTTAAACTATCATTAAAAATAGGAATAAAAACTTTTATTATTTTCTTAATAAAAACATATTTAATGTAGAAAAGTAAAAAAATATAGGTGATTTATAATGAAAAACAACTTTTAATATAACTGTTAATACAATAATATACACAGATACATTTTGATATTATCTTAGTCTATATTCTGAGCTTTTAAAAATGTGTGTACATATATATAAATGTATGTGTACATTTTTATAAACAATATTACATTTTAGATTCTGTTTTGTAATGCACATGAATTTTCAGTAAATGTTATCTATACCTTTTATGTCTATAGGCATCTAAATCATAATTCTTAATGACTGTGCAATAATCTCACTGTATAGTATATCATCATTTATTTACCAAATCCTTTATGTTGAATGGTAGGTAATTTTTATTTTTTTGCTATTATTTACATTGCCTCAATTGACCTTGCTGAACATATATGCTTCAACGCTTTTTCAGTTTCCGTAAAGTAAATTGTGAGGCTTTTGACAGAGTACCAAATTACTCTTGGAAAACTTGTACCAGCAGACACTCCTGCCAGCTGTTTTTGAAGCCTGTTTTCACACACACCACATGCTTACCACTCACTGCATTTTACAGCCAGAGTGTCTTTGACTGGAACTAATAGGAACAAGGAGGTGGTATGGGTTTAACATAGCTTGATTCTTTAACAAATCTTAATTCTGTCACTCACTAACTGAGGGCTTATGTTTCCTCATCTGTAAAAGGCAGATAATAACAATGCCCATCTCATATGGTTATCCTGAGGATTAAATGAGATGGTAGATATAATGCATTTAGGATGGTGTTTGGCACATAAAAAGCAGTAAATAATCATTAGCTGTTTTATTATATAGTTAAAATGATTGGTCTGATGGCATCTTGCTGGTTTGTATATTGTCACCTCTTAATTCAATTGTAGACAAAGATTTTTCTGTTGGATTCTTGTCATCTTTCAAAACAATCATACTATATATATGTATGTCTATATATAGATTAGATATCTATTTTATATTCTAAAGCTTGTAACAACCCCAAACAGAAAAATTCCAACCTAAGATAGGAAATGTAACAGCACTGTAGAAACTAATTCAGCCTGCCTCATAGAATGAGCTCCTGAGATTAAACATCTTCCACAAAGCTAATTAATTTGAGCAAAGAAGAGCAGCTGGAGAGCATTTTCTTTGTAAAAGTTTAAATATCATAACAATACTTTATTTACAGAGCATAACTACAAACTCTAGGATCTAACCCATCACTCTAAGTACCCTGCAGCACATCTTTGAACAGCATGAGGTAGCTGAAAACTGCTGAGAAATAGCCAGTGGCAGACTCATCAGGCACAGAATTTTGTGCAGGTGGGTGACAGTTTTCACAGCAAATGCAAAACTAGGTCTCCAGTTGAAAATGTCAAAAAGAAACAGTAGTATTATCCTGGGATGCAATACTGGCAATACTGTATCTGATCTTGGGAGTGCCTGTCCACTCTGCATGGGTGCTCTCTTATCAGGAGCGTTGTCTCAGATGTGGGCAAAATGGAATACTTCAAAGAAAAGCAGCCAAGAAAACTGAAGTTCTATCAGTCAAGGAAGAGTAGAAAGAACCTAGAGCGCTCAGCTCTGAGAACAGATTTAAGACACAATATTGGACTTAGGATGGTTGAGGGATGAGACTTACCCCATCTCCTTGGTAGAAGCCAAACAAATGGACAGAAGCGACAAAGAGGCAGATTTTGGTTACTTGGGTTCAATGTAAAGACAGCTAAATTAGTACTAATAATGTAAATAGCTTTAAATATCTTTTAAATAGAGCCACACAAGCAGTAGTGTGTGTGTATGTGTATTTAATATTTATTCTTCTAAAGATGTAACATATTCAGGGGTTTCAAGGAATTTGTGGGTCTGGTAAATTGTGAGCCTTTTTATTCATTAATGGAAAGCTAGTCAGTTTTCCCATTTGAATGCAATCTCTCATTTCCTGAACACAGATATATTAGATCCCCTCCCTCCCCTCCTCTATTTCCTCCTTCCTTCCTTCCTTCCTTCCTTCCTTCCTTCCTTCCTTCCTCCCTTTCTTCCTCCCTTCTTTCTTCCCTTTCTTCCTTCATGATCACATCTTTGGGGGCATTGAGAGAATCAACTTAATAATGACTGAAACTAATGTAACTGGAAGCAATGTCTTCTGACCCAATAGAACTTACTGGACTGGCCCTGCGTGAGATGGGAGAATCTGCTATCAGTACTTCTTGAGCAGGCAAAGCTTTAAAATTAAAAAAAAAAAAGAAAGACTATTTACCAACTATCTCATTACCAGTATATCCTAGGGGTACTAAAGAAATAGTTCTACCTCAGATTGCACCTAGGTGCTTAGGCAAGCCCACCACTTGGCACAATGCCCTATGGACAGTAAGCACTCAAATATATTTAATGATGAGAGGGAGGGAGAGAAAGAGAATAATGATGATTATAGCCATGAAAACAGTGTTTAGAGATGGTGGTTATATGATAGTGATGACAAAAATACTGCTTACTTTTGAAAACTGAAGGAATCAATTTTTATGTCATATGGTAGAATTAGGAAACTTCACTGAAAGACATCATTCTGGAACAGATTTTCAGTTTCCTTTCAAGCAATAAATTATTTCTGATAAAACTCAATTCTAGGTTCTATCTGATAGAAGTCAGCTTCACCCTCCTTTTTGGTGAATCTTGTTCACTTGTCGAAAGGGCTTGGGTGTCAAAACTCAAAAATGGCTCAGGAATGCTACAGCAGGCTGACTTCAACAGTTAGAAATTGAAAGGCCCAGAGAGGGAAAAAACCCAGAATTCTGAAAAATGAGACATCTTACCCATCAAAGCAAACAACGCCTAAAGCCCCACCCAATTTTAATACCCAAGGAGTTCATTTGTCCTCAGGCTCTAATATGCATTCAAGGCTAGTTAACTGCATTCCTGATATCTTGGTCCTTGCCCAGAATGTAAGCCCATTGTGTCACCTCTCCACTCTTCCTTCAGGTTTGCTTTTCCTTTCTTCCCTCCTGGCTCATTGTTCAAGGGCTGCCCTCTCTTCCAACACTTTCCGCTATGCTTAGAACATTTAATGCTACCAGTAGCATTAAATATCCTGACCATAATAGAATTTCGCACCTAGAAGTGGAGTGTGCCATAAAAACATCTAAAATAGTCTATGGCCGTGCTACTCCGAACAAGCCAGATCCTGTCTGATCTTGGAAGCTAAGCAGGGATGGGCCTGGTTAGTACTTGGATGGGACACCACCTAGGAAGACCAGGTGCTGTAGGCATAAAAAATAAAAAAAAATAAGGGATTGTAAGCTGACAAGCTCTTGCAATCTGTGAGACCAACCAAGGGTTGCCTCGCCTAAACAACAACAACAACAACAACAACAACAAAACTAAAATGTGTGTCTTAAGATTGATTAGTGATCACTGAGAACACTGAGATTGGAGGTGGGAAAATGAAGATCCATCTAACATATTCAATAAGATAGGTGCTTGCACTAACTTGGAAGGCGGATATGTCCAATGAGTTTTTTACTCTGTGGGGAGAGGTTGGAAAGGAGTATGTTAGTAGTGTGTGTTGATAATTACTGGGTGTATATGTTAAGGTATTACAAGAAGGAAATGAGCTCTAGTGAGCAGGCAGAAATGAAAGGGGATTGAGAAACATAGGTTTCTCTATTCAAACATTGTTGCAAGGTTTTAAAAATAGGTTTCTTTAATCCTTACAAAAATCCTATGAAATTTTATTAACAATGTTTTACAGGTAAAGAAAAAGAAGTCTAGAAAGTAAATACTTGTCTAACATCAGCTAGTAAATGGAAGAACCTAGACCCGAAGCCTTGCTATTTAAACTCCAAAATTCATCTTCTAAACACTGTATTCTAGTTAATCCCCAGAATTCATTAAGAACCCTGGCATTTGGATTACAATATTCCTCTCTACCATTAACTCTGTCAATCTGAGTATTTTAAATATCCATCTGGACAATCCCTCCAACTCCCTATTTTACAGTTTTGTTGACATTCTTTATACAATGACCTTTACCTCCACACCATCTCAGGATCTCACTCACAAGCTCTCTTATCAACCTTTCTCTACTCTCAAAAAACTAGCAAGCAGTGTTCCATTATGCATACATAACCACAAAATATCCTCCCTTCAATATTTCGTTCCCAATATTTCTGCTCTTGTCCTTCAAGTTTTTCCCTTAATCTATCATCCTGTACCTGGCTTCTCTCCATTAAAGAAAAAAAATCTATCTAGGACCTACTCTATACGGTGAATAGTTTAAATTACTCTCTTACCAGGACTTTCAACTCCCTCGCCCTCTGTTTCCATTTCACCTGTCTATCAGACTTGCAACCCTAGACCAATATAATCATCTGCTTACTAAACTCATTCATTGGAGAAAATGAACAATTGTGTCCATTGGGAAACTCCAAATTATGACTTCCAAGTATACCAGTTGTGAAGCTGTGGTCTCTTGGCTTTGGATCCACCCTGTATACTCTGCTCTGAGAGATATGAGTTTCTTTGCTGAAGCTGAGACACTGCAAACTGCTTTTTCCCTATCCTGTAGCTGATCCATAATGAATAAGATGGAGCGTAGGCATTCGCAAACCTTTTTGATACTCAAAATCCTTTCATGCTAATATAATCTCATCATTTCATTTTGTCAATTTTGAAAGTTCTATGATTAAGTAGTAATGTGAAGTTAATCTTATTTTAGATAAGATGTTAGAAATTGCAGTATCTTTAATGTACTCTAAATGTAAAGCATCTAAATATAACAATCTAGAAGTAGTTAGTAAGAAATATACACTGTTTACTTAAATTGATGTTAGAGTAAGGTTTTTAAACAAATAAATTAAAAATTACAGTATTTTGTGTCAATTTTAGGATAAAACAGATATTTAAATGTAGGTTAATTTTTAAAATTTGAATGAATTTTAAACTTCAAAAGAGTTATAAGAATGGGACAAAGAATTTTTTCCCCCTGACTCTCCCAAGAGTAAGCTGCAGACATAATGCCCTATCACACTACTTGGAGGCATCTAAAATAGAAGAAAATGTGCGTGTGTGTTTTAAAAATCTGACGTTCGGAGTTCTTGCATTTTGTGCTTTAAATAAAAAGTAGTTGCTTTATTTTGTATCTTATTTTTTGTTTTTTTGTTTCCATGTGATGAGATATAAAAAATTTCTACCTGTCATTTTGTAAGTACTTCGCTGTAATACCTTAGAGGTGTGGATAACCTTTATTTCCAATGAATTAAAAAACCAGATTTAATGTAGTTGTTACTCTATTTCATCTTCTTAGTTTTATTTTTAAAGTATTGGAGACTTCTTTATTTTGCGATTTTATTTTTTAAGTGGAAATTGAAACATGCCATTATTGCTATCAATGACATAAACCCTATGAAACGCCTATAAAAGCTTCTGAATTCCTCTAGAATCTGAGAAAAGCATAGATATGCACAAACAGGGCTTTGCATACATCTTCAGGAGGTTCATACACTCCAGGTTAAGCCCCTTTCTTAAACTGTTGGTTTTTATGGTTTGTAACTAAAGTTAGAAACTGGCACAAAATGGTTAAGTCCAAATCAGTAAAAAATCAGGGATTCTCTTTTATTTTTAGGTTTTTCTTTGAGAAGAGACATACGAGAACATTTACTTCTGAAAATATAGCTTAACTTTGATCATTTTCAAGTCTTAAAAAAATTTCATTAAAATCTGTTTCAACAAATATGATCTTAAAAAAGTGATTTAAAATAGGCTTCAATTTTCCTGTTATATAGCGAACTATTTAAATCTAAGAGAGGGGCAAAGTTTTGTGTTTTGGGGAAGCCAGTTTCTGAATGTATAGGTGACATGCCTCAGTTTTGGGATTTGTGATGATGAGCTTCCTGGTTTTTAATAATAGGATGATTTGATGGTTATCCGATTTTAAATGAAAGTGACTTTCGAATTCTGCCTAGTGAGCTGATCAATTTGAGATGTGCTCAGCAATAAGGAGGAAAGTCAAATTTCAGATTTTGTCCAGAGTGTCTGGTAGGCTTTGGTTGAGTACTGTGAACAGAAACTAGTTCCATTTAGTAGTGCTAGTCCTACTGAAAAACTCAGGGATAAGATTGATCTCAGCTTAAAAATCAGCAAAGCCAATTATTGAGTTCAAAGACAGTGAGATAAAAAAATAGCTAATAATAAATTGAGTCTTGCAGATTTAATAATTAATTATAAAGAATAAAATAAACTTTAAAAAGGCATTAATCACTTTGCAGCTCAGTATTTAAAAGGTAAAATTAGCCTATTTTTTAAAAAATAATAAAAATCAGTAATAGGTATATTATATGCCAAATATGATCCCAGATTCTTTGCATATATTATCTTGTTTAATTTTTATATATTCTCAGGAAAGCACTGGCTTTATCATTTTATAAATTAAGAAACTGAGGCTAGAAAATTAAAGCCACAAAGTTAAGAGATAATACAGCAAAAATTTGAACCCAGGACATTCTGGTGTGATTTCAAACCCAAGTAATTTTCACTCTCCGTGCTGCCTCCCTGTAGGGCCTCAGGGGTAAATTCTTGGCACTTGTATTAAGGATTAGTCAGTTAGTATTATTTCTATTGTATTAGCTAGCTCACATATCTTAGCGGCTTAACAAACAAAACATTCTCATTCATGTAAAGTTCAAAGGAGGTGGTGCCCTAGGTTGCAGTCATCAGAACCATGTTGATGGTGGCCCTGCCACCTTCAATGTGTGGCTTCTTCTAGGGTCACTGGAGGTGCTGACATTTGAGCTGCCAGATTTAGCAAGTAAAAATACTGGACACTGTTGTAGGAGGTTATCGAGAGAACATGACCACTAGTTGACCTGTGAGCTGGACCTGGGTCTACAAGTCTCCTCATCCCCTCCCTGGTGCTTGGAACATACTGTTCTGCCTACTGTTCCCACAGTGGGGGCCGTTTTCGAAGGTGCTGCCTTGAGAGAGCAATGTGTTGTTGAGGCCATCCGGACGGCACACATGACTGGATCCAGTTAAAGGCCTCTGTATAAACCTTTAAGATTCTGGTGGTGGGTGCGGAGATTGACTTGTCTTGCAACCGCCCAAGACAAATCCCCATAATCTATGTGAAGTACTTTGCACAGTGTCTGGGAGCACATAACAGTAGCTACTTCTATGAGTCATAGAATAGAAGTATCTGTCAGTGTATTTACTTTGTGTCTTCTTCTATTTCTAGTGTTTTCTGACGGCCAAAAGAAAATAAAAATTACTTTTTAAACTGACACCCTGGTACTGGTAAAGCCTGATTTTTAGGTGTTTGTTTTGTGAATTGTGTCTGAAGTTTTCCATAACAATTAAAAAAATACATAATGGTGGTAAAAGTTATTATGCTTTGTATCAGTAATAATTAAAAATTATAGAGAAGCTGAATATTTGTTTGGATAAAGAAATATTTTCAAGGCAGGAAACCTATTAAAAATAAATGGTAAATAATGAAGATGCATTATTTATCAGAGGTAAATATTTACCTAGATAGTCTATTCACGCACACAAATGATTACTCCAACTTACTTCTCTTTGCATTGCCTTATAACTTTTTCTGAGCACGTTTGGTGCTTAGAACTAAAATTATGTCATTCTTCAGAATAATGGGACTTATGAAGATTTATCTGTCAAGTAGCCAGCTGTGTTATGGCAGGTCATTCAGATTCTTTCTGCTCTCACTTTAATTTACTTTCAGGAGAGAGATGGCTGGCAAGGTTTAAGCAAGCATGATAAAGACTAATTAAAGAGTTGTTCCTCAAATCTCCTTGAAATTAGAGGTTGATTCACTGAAATAATTCATCTTTCATAACACGAAAAAAGCAAAACTTTGAATCTTGGCAAGAAAATTGAAGAGCTATATGGATTACCCAATTCTTTGCTGTGGAATTGTGCAATCGAATTTAGACTATAATAGAATTTGTGTTTCCAATAAAACCATCTGAGAACAGCTTCACATCATAGAACTAAATTAGACCATAACTCCCTCTAATTAGTTTGGATAGTAATATTTTTAGTCCTTAATCACACCTTTTAGCGAAGAATTATGAAATTCTTAGAATAAAGTCTACTGTCCTACATCCCTGGGGGTAGTTCTTGAGAGGGAGAAGTTTACAGATGCAATGACAAAAGAGATGATCTAAAGAGGACTTTTTTTTTTAATTATTGAGGAGGTATTGGAGTTACTTTATGACTGCTACATTTATATTTTTTTGCCAAGTATTATTGGAGCTACCTTGTCACATTATCCCAGAGTGCAGAGACAACAGAGGGAACATTGCCCATAGAGGATCCAAAGAGGTGTGAGCCAGGCAGAACTGGTTGGTGCAACTACAAGGATTCACTGGCCTGCATTTAAAGTGCCTCCAACTGCTGTCTAGGACATTTGCACGACACCTTTCCTTTCCCTAAAATGAGCCAGAAAGTGGATGCTATGAAGAACCAAATCGAGTGGTAGAGAGGTGAGTGGACTACTCAAAATTACTAGAATTGAGGCAGGTGAATTTTGTACAAATTACCCAGTTGATTGCATCAAACTTCCATTTCATTTTCAAGAACCTAGTTTGTGAGTTTTTTTTTTAATTGAAAACTTAGATGTGTGATATAGTATAACTTCTATGTATATTATGAAGCATGTTTAATGGTAGAACTTATGATAATGATTAATTAATGATTAATAAAAATGAAATTTTATTAAGGTTATGGATATCAGTTGCAAAGTTATACAGATATCTTATAGTGGCAGTACATGTATGTTGGGGGAAAAGACACTTTTCTCTCAGATGATTTATTTTACAGACCAATTCTTTCTTGTGTGTAAAAACCCTTACCACTTTCCTTATTATAGTCTTCAACTCTGTCTTTCACTGATACCTGTTATCTTCTAGACTGAGAAGAGAAAGGCATTATTAGAATATCACTTAAGCCTGCTTGTAGCACTTTAGAAAGCAATGAGATATGGAGATGGTGAGGCGATTGGAGCATCCTCAGGGTGATATTTAGACAGAATCTCTGAGAATATCATTTAAATCAAAGAAAAGAAGAATGCGACAGAAATTATTCTTTGATTTCTGTTCAGCTTAAATCTGAGGACAAGCTTATCGAAAGCAGGTTGTTTACTTTGCAGTTAAAGGTCTGAGTAGAACAGTGGGACTTAAATCTTCTCAGCAGTGACATTTTCATCAATGACATTAAGAATTTATTGAAAACCTGAAGGGCACATAAGAACAAAATTAGGGGAGAGGGGAAGGGAATGTATCTGTGGGGTAGGGTAAAGTGTATTTTGAGGCTGGGAGCAGCTTGAGGGGTGAAGTCAGGAGTTCTCAGAAGAGTGGCAATGATTGGTATAGATCTATGGGGAAAAATTATGAAAATTAACTAGGCAGGCTTATTTGTTCCTAGTGCCTTAAATGAGTTTTATCCTCCAAATATATTTAAACGATAGGTAGCCATGTTGAGAAGGGAGGAGCCCTAGCTGATAAATGTGATTAGTCTTTTCTATTTCGTTGTCACCGAAAAGTTGAATTGAACCACAGATGCTGGGCAAACCATTTTAGTATGATTAAAAACATTCATTACATTTCTCTCCTAAAAGCAGCTTCCCTAAAGCACAAAAAAATGTTAAAAATGCATTCACATTAAAGTCTGATTCCTTTGCTAAATTGGAAAACATGAAAGCGCATTAAAATTTTTTCCAATGAACAGTCAGTCATTAGAGTAATAAGAAATTTGCTGGTAATGAATGTCTAGAGGAAACATGACCCAACCTCATCTTTTGGTTTTCTTCTCATAAAAACAACATTTGGCGATAACCTAATCATGACTGCAATATAAAGTTTATAGAAAGTAAAATCCATGGATATCGTGGTTGACTTGAATCAAAGTAATAATTCTACAGTCCTACATTTTATGAAAGAGAGAAAACAGCTTTAAGTATATGATTACTTAGTCTTTGTCCATGAGTTATTGGTCTCACCTGTATTTTTGTATGTCTTTGTTTCTTTTTGTACCATTTCATTTCTTGGCAGCAACTTTATCAGAAATCATTAGGGTAAAGAAAAGGTAAGATGTAAATTATCCAATTTTCCCTTAGATGCTAAAAGTTCTGGTTGAAGTTTTAACATAGATAAACGCTGAAGCTATTTGCTAAAATAAAATTTTGATTTGTTCTTAGTATCTAGCTATCATTAATAGGATGCCTTTATCATCATTAGTAAATATTTTAAATATTATTACATGTTATGTGTAGGGCAGTTTTTAGCAACAAAATGGAGTAAGATGTGGTTACTGTCCAACCTACAATCCGGTTAGGATCAGATGTTTACTGTTGGATTTATAGACACCATTCATTAAAGTAATATCAGCTAATTAGAGACAAACCCCCTGAAGTTAGTGAATTAACACAACACTAGTTTTTCTGTTTCTCATGTGAAATCTAAAATACTTCCTGTGGTAGAATAATGCCCTCAAGCCCTTTGAGATGAAGACAAAAAATAATGAATAAATTAAAAAAATACATTCATGCCTATAATGGTAAAATGACTTGACTGAGATGAGCCAGAAAGCCTGAGGAGGAAATAAACAAATTCAAATAATTAAGTTCATGCTTTTTATGAGGAATAATTTTGCCTTAATTTCTTAGCACTACTGATGAGCTATGTTGGGCCATGATATCAGCCTTGCTTATTGCTTTCTTCAGCGTGGAGGAAGTTAACACCGTAGGAAACATATGAGCTGATGTTGTGAGTCTTGAAATATTACTTTGCCACACTTCACCAGATGAGTTCGATCTGAATACCAGATGGTGCTACCTCATTTGTGTTTTTACAAATATGCAATTCTTTTATTTTTTATAAGAAGAAATAGAGATCACACTGGTCCCAGAAAAATGTAAAAATTGTTATATTTTGCTGCAATCTTGCCTCATCCTGCTATCTCATATAAGCCATATTATAACATATATTTTAAAAGATTTTTTTATTTGTTTAAAATATCTGTATATGTTTTAGGTTATAAAGTAATATGTGCTCATACCAAAACATCTGAAAGAAAATTAATATGCCCACCACACTGATTTAGAAAACGTTAACTATTTGGTGCATATCCATCAATAAATATATTGATAGATCTCTTTAAAATGTTCTTACCTGTACCCAAGATGCCATGTAGAACAAAAGTTTTTTTAGACTTTATGATCTAATCAAACACTTTAATCCATCCCATTATAAGACATTCCTGTGCACACAGTTGCTCATGCTAGATATCTGGTAGTCATTTTTGGTACCTCCCTCTCCCTCACCTCCCACATCCAGTCTGTTACCAAGTCCTAGTGATTCTACCATTCTTCATCCACTTTTCTTCATCTTCACTGCCACCACCTGCTTACTGGCCCTTGCACACATTTCTTTCTGCCTGGAATACTTCTCTTTCTCCACATTCCTACTCCTTGCTCTCCCAATTCTACTTTCTTGCTTACCATCACTTGATATACTGCTTACTCTTTTAGATTTCATTTTTTGGTATTATTTCATCCAGGAAAACTTTTCTGGTAAACCCATCCAGACTGGAAGGTATGCCTTCTCTGTGCTTTCTTAGCACCATATCTCTATTTTACTACTTATCACCGTGATACAGTATCGTGTATCCTGTATTCCTCACTGTGTTCCTAGTACATGTCAAATGCCTGCCCTCGCAGTTGATTGATACACATTGTTGAATGGATGAATAAGCATAGTAGGAAATTAGGTTAAATGGGTAAATGGGATCAGTTTTGACCTCTGAGAGCCATATTGATTTTTGAGTAAAGGAGCTATGCAGAAACACATGACTTTAGAACTGGTAGCATTAGGGAGGACAAATTGAAAAGGAATGACATAAACTAAAGAGTACTGCCAAGAAATTGTTGCTTGATATAAGGGTGAAGTGACAAGAACATTGATTTTCATGATTGGGAATAGGAAGGTATGAATATGAAGACCCTCAAATAAATAAGCAAAGACCTGCTCCTAGTCACTCTGGGGGTGAAATAGCACAAATAGAACTGTCAGGGGTACATCCCAAATAACTCAGAGAGGCAATTCTGGGAGAAGAAGTGATGGTTAGAGGCTGGAAAGATGCTTCAAGCAAGAAAGATGGAAGAACACTAAAGCTAGACCTTTTCTTTCCAAGTGCCTGCTCTCCAGAAATAAATTCACTTAGTCAAACTCTTTTTTACCTGGTTACATGAACTTTTACCTGGGGGGAGGGTATCTCGCTGCTCCTCTGGACAGTGCATCTATCTTCCCAAGAGCTGCTCTTCGGTTTTCTTAGTTTGCATTTTAACACGGACTTGTTGCAGCAGTAATGTAAGGAACAGCACATAACACAATCTGTCATCCAAAAGTTAAAAAACAGAGCCAGGAGGTTAATTTCTGGTGTTTGCAAATACTAAGAAAACACTCCAAAAACAACATATGTATTTGTATGTAGGTCATGCAGTGGATCATAATTATAAACAATAACATTTCTGAAGAGAAAGAAAAAAGTATACATGGGGTCATAATTAGTGATAAAGTATTTAAAATCAGCCTTTTATTATTACTGTATTGTGCATGTGGTATGTGTGTGCCATGAGTATAAAGAATAGATTGTGCTTTCAGAGAGATTATGCTTTGGATGAGGAGATAAGCTGCAGACCTAGAGAAGTATAAATAAAAATACCAGAGTAACTAATTTAATGTATAGATATACGATTACTTACAGTTCTGGATTTTAGATAACAAGTCACCTCGAGGAGAATTAAACAACACAGAAGAACTTATTATAAGGAGACAGGAACATATCAAGGAACATAAATACCGTGGGGACTGAAAAGAAACAGAGAAGACCGGAAAGCCACCACCTCCATCTTCTGTTTTCCAACCACCTCCCTACTCCAGTCCCACCACTGAGTCATTTTCTGAGGTGCTCCAGATGCCCAGGTAGCATGTTGCTGTCATGCCCAGACTGGCTACTTGATTCCAATTTCAAATTTTTCACTTGAAGAAACCTGCTTATGATTCATTTACAGATATTATGTTAGTTCCTTAACCTCTTTGCTAGTATATTACTTGAAAACACACAGCCAGACTTTTTATGAGGAGAGCTTGTGAGAAATACTGAATATGGTTTCATGTAGGGCATATAGACTGCAGTGATTCTTCAGTATTAGGTTAAAAAATGGGAAGGCCTAGGATAAATTGAATCAAAAAATTTTTTGAAACTGCCAGTAGGGAATTGAAAAAATAGAGATGGCTTTTATGTCTACATGTTTAGAAATAAAGTCAAGCTACTTTTTTTCTCATCTTTAAATGAAATTTCAAATTAGTGAAAATCTGTTAATTACAAGGTTTGAATGTAACTGAAGAATATAACATGAAAAACATTTTATATTATTGAAGTCCAGGGACGTATGTTGTATATACCACATTTGTTTCTGGGTAGAATGTTCATTCATTCATTCATTCATTCATTCGTTCATTCATTTTTGGCCTGGCCGTAGATGTTTCAGATGCTTATGATCTCATACTAGGAAAATGAAAGAGGTGGAATTAACAATGAGATTTCTAGAGTAAGGGAGTGTTTCTTTCCTGCAATGGCTGTTGGGTGAGTGAAGCTGATGGATCCTCAGCTGGGACTTTGCTATAAAATTAAGACCAATTTACTATGGCCTCAATGGCTCTGTTTTTGTAGGCTGATGTGTATGTAAGTGGTGTGGCATGTGACTTGACCACTTTTCAGATCAGTAGGGAGACTTGAAGGAGCTGGAAGAACAATTGGTAATCTGGCTCCATGTGGACCCTGAGCCACACAGGTCAGCGTCTTCCTAGTGTCACTGGGCTACTTGATGATGGCATCCTTCATTCATTCACACAATGCATTTTGTTAAGAATCTAGCAGTGGCTCAGTACATATATGTCAAGTAAGCTGGATATACATTTGTTATTTTCACTATAGATTCAATCACAACAAAAGCTATCTAAAACTGAGGTAACAGGTAAAACAGAAGCCTATGAAAAGGTAATCTAAAAAATTCATTGTTATGTTGTCTAGATTTTAGAATTTAGATCTGGCACTAACTTGTCTTGATTACCTCACACAAAAGCTTTGCCTCTGTTGACTACTTTGAATAGCCAGTTAAACTGTTTTGTTCTTAAAAGATTTGTGGTATAGTTGTGCTTGAATTATAATTCACCCCATATATTGAACTATATGTAAGGTGTTTTAAATTCTCTGAGGAGAAAACAATATATTTAATATAGGTATTGTCCTCTCTCTCAAAGAGTTTGTGGTCTAATTGGGAAATTTAGATATATAAAAATACAATAATACCTGGCAGAATGTGATAAATGCACATACAGTTGATCTTTGAAAAACACGGGGTTGAACTACGTGGGTCCAATTATACATGGATTTTTTTTCAATAAATACTGTTTATGTATTTTCTCTTCCTTGTGATTTTCTTAATAATATTTTCTTTCTCCAGCTTACTTTATTATAAGAATACAGAGTATAATACATATAAAATACAAAATATGTGTTAATCCACTATGTTGATCAGTAAGGCTTCTGATCAACAGTAGGCTTTTAGTAGTTAAGTTTTGGGGGGAAATCAAAGATTACACACAGATTTTTGACTGTGCAGGAATCAGCACCCCTAACTCCTGCATTGTTCAAGTGTCAACTATATAACAATGAAGTTTAATTATATGAGTTTATAGTTTCATATAATAAAACTGTTCCTAATGTCATTTTTTGGAATGATTTTAATTTTCCTGGTTATTTCAGATGTAAGCTATAATGGAGCCTGTGTGTGTACACGTGAGCATGTGTTCACACCAGTGTACAGGTGCTAGCATGTTGCAATGACCACCTGCCTTGCTGGATGTTGTATGGGATGTAATGGAAGTCAGAAGACCTAGATGTCATTTTCTCTCTTTACCTTTTGGTATGATACTGGGCATATCACCAAATATCTCTGGGCATTGTAAATCCTCTCCTGGGTATAGTGTTGTTCTCTAGCTCAAATGAGTAATAGGAAATGTATTTTGGAAATGATAAAGCCACACGCAGGAACGCTAAGGAACTATTTTCCTTTGACTTAAGTTATTCAAATTCTTACGTGAGCATTTAAATATTATGAAGACTAGTTGCTTTATGAAGATAAAATGTTATAATTTTCTTTGTACAGATTAAAAAGCCGTAAGTGTTTTTAATTGTTCTTAATTCTCCATGGTATGTTCGTTTTCACTCTTAATGTCTCCGCATGGCTTAAAATTAATTTGCATCCTTACCAATGTCATATTGTGGCTCTTTGATATACTTGCAGAAATTCTTTGACAAAGGTTATGATGAACAAAGAGTTTTTTTAATAACGAATTACCAGTATGACCCAAATTTTATAATCTTTATACCTCACCTCATTCCCAAATGATCATCATATGTAGCTTTCACATATGGCTAAAACACTAGACTCAATTGAAATGAAATTAATTTTTATAAATGAAAAGATTCATAAAATCTAGGTCAAGGACAACTACTTTTTAGTAACTCTTCATTTAATGCCCGAATTTGACGTAACACAAAATTCTCCTGTGAAATGAAGACATGCTACCTTACGCCTGGCTCTTTGCACTGTAGTCTGACTCTCTGGCTTGCTGGGGATGAGCAGACCGATTAGGGTTTTAGTAAATTTCCTTGTGGGGCCTCATTTTAAAGTTGTTACATATGTATTGAGATTTTAGACTGTCAAGAGAAAAAAATAGTTTCTCTTCTTTAAGAAGCCACAGAGACTCAGCAAGAAGTCAGGTTATAAAATGGAGAAGTCAGATGTCAACTGAGAGAGGTGATGAGCAGAAGATTTTGGAACTTGCTGGGAGAGAAGTTTCCTTCAGGGCCTCAGTCTGGAGTGTGTAGAGAGAATGCAGAGGGCCAATAGCACTATTGAGTCTGCCTCTCTGGGGTATATTAAAAACATCTTTTCTTAGTAGGAGCCATCAATTTAGGAAAGGAGCAATTAGATTGTCCCAGTAGAATATGAAGAAAGTAATTCTTGCCTTTAATCTGAGAGTCAAACTAGAATAGGAGGAAAGTGATGGTAAACCAAGCAGTCAGAAATTGTCAGGAGCAGCTCTATCAGGTAAAAAAAGATACCAATCTGTTTTTAAGGGACAGGTTTTCAAGCTTTTCAGTATCAAATTCTTTTCCCTCAAGTGAAATCTTACATGGCTTCCCGCATTCCCTCTGCATCCCTTTTATTTATGGAAAAGGTAAAAGTAGAGCTGCTATACCTTGAAGCATGAGTGGGAGCTAAGCCTCATCTGACTGCCATTCTCACTGTGGCCTCCCAGGTAAACCTCTTGGAGCTCGAGGGTGCTACAGACCACAGTTTGAAAACTAGTGTTTCAAGTTGTAAAGGCAAATAAATGTTTAGACTAGTGGAATTACTAACTATATAGCTTCGGTCAATTCACTTAACCTTCCTGAACCTCGGTTTACTTATCTGTAAACTGGGAATATCTACGGTAAAGGGTTGTTGGGAGGATTAAGTTAAATGAGCTAATGGATTTAAAGTGCTTAATACCATGCTTGACACATCCTAATTATTCATCTATGACTCAATTCAATTTCATCTATCAAAATATTTCTCTTCCTCTCAGTTGGAATAAACCCACCACTTGTCAGTTATTGAGCTATTGTCTCCCGTAGCTTCACCCCTTTTATTATTCTATACCCTACTCTATGGTGTTGAGGCTGGGACTCTGTAAACCACATTTCTGCTTGGTCGTCAGTCTCTACGTTGGGCTCTGCCAACAGGGGGCGCCAGGGAAACTGCACAGCTGGTGGAGGAGAAGGAACTCGGCTTTTTCCAGTCGGGTTCTTTGCGGCCTTCCTAATTTTGTCAGGGTCACCCCTGCCTCACTTTACCCTGGCAGTGCAGTTGAGTCCTATAGCAGCAGTCGAATCCAGTTTGCAGTTTCTCTAACATTGGCTGGATAAGCCTCGTCAAACTCCCTCAGAGACACCAGCTTCCGGCAAGAACAGCCCTCTCTTCAGGTATACCAGGCGCCTCCTCCAATCTTCTAAATTTCAATAATTCCAACCTCTTTGTTTCTCCAACTCTAGGGGTGGAAGTGGCTTCCTATAGTCGTTACCTTTGTGAAAACTTGGAGTTCTCTGTCTTTTCAGCTGTTCAATATACAGTTAGCAATTATCTATAGTAAAGTCTCTCTGTTAAAAATAACTAGTGTGGTTTCCATGCCTTAACTGGACCCTGACTGATACTGACACCTACTCGCTTCTTTGTTTCCTTATTTGGATTTGTTTTTGTGTTCTAAGTGCCTTCATAATTATCTGGTACATGGTAGGAGCCATGCACCAGTTAATTATAATACAGCTGCCTAGTGAATAACTTTACCTGACTATTTATCTCTGGGGCTCACACTCAATATTTCCCAATCTGTATTGATCATTTTTGCTGACTGCTATACCTGCATTTTCTCCTTTCTCTGTGTTGGTCAGCAGCAGCAATTTGTGCTTTTAAATGATTTGAATACACAGCTCTCTAAACTTGATCTCTGAAGAAATTGAACCAATGTGAACAAATGAAAATTATTAACATCTTGGGACTTCAAGTTACTATACTAGTTGAGACAAATTTTGGTTTTAAAGATGTATCAACATAAATCATTTAGAATATGAATCTTTAAAAGTTAATAATCAAAAGGAATACAATTGATTAGAAATTGGGAAATCCAGATCCTATTTCTTTAATTTCACACTGATTTTTACAACTCATTGGTCTTTTACTTTTTCCATTGATAAAATGGAGTTATAATCATTGCTCTTATATACATCAAAGAGCTATTTAATATATACATGCACATATACATTAGATAACATATCCATAAGTTATTTGAATTAAAAAAATTTAGAACTTAACATTATGCTAAACAACATATTTTAAAGACTCCTCCCACCCCATATGTTTATAACAGATGGGCTCAAAGTACCATCTATAAGAGAAGCTTAAGCTATGTTGAAAATTTCTGATTATTCCACTTAACATAAAAAATTCATTGTGTTTCACCAAATAAATTGACTAAAAGTTGGGAGGGTGAATTATGCAGTTATTATATAATTATTTAATATAATTGTGTTTATTGAGAAACTATTCCTGTCTTGCATAACTGTTTGAAAAAAGGAGTCTGGTGTAAAAGAATGATAAAGGAACTCAATTTTACTGGCATCGAATTTGGGAAGGCATGAAGTTATTTTATTTCTAATATTGAATGAGTGAAAGAACAGATCAAGTAATGAATTTTAAATTATTTTGGTTTTCATGCTGGATCAATGTTTGCTATCACTGAAATTTTTCTTGAGTAATTTTAGTTTTGAGAAAATTAGAAATGATTCACTTGTAATGTAGAATGGAGAACTGAAACAACTAGAGACATGCTGAATAATAAACTAAGATATAGATTTCTTGTTCTGAAGTTTGAAAGATATCACTTTTGGAAAAAAAAGTGAACTGTGGTTAACCCGATTTCTAATCTGGGTGGATATGAATGATATCTATAGCGTAGCAAGAAAAACTTGATACTGTTAATGTGCCTAGACAGAATCAAAGAATTCAATAAAATGCCAATGAAATGCCAGATAATTCTACCTTTTAGATGTACTTAGGAACTAAAATACCATCAAAAGAATTCAATTCTGCATTCAGTGAACCAGTTAGTCCTATTGGAGAAACAAATAACTGTGTAAATATTTTCTCTGAGTAAATGAGCAGTTGTATTTCAATGATTTAAACAGTTATACAAATTTAAAATCGTAAGGAAACCCTATAAAAATAATAAAAATACATTTGTAACAGACTCAAGCAATCACTTTCAGATAATGAGATTTTTTTTTTTTTCCCTGAGGCTCCATTTGAATTCAAATTCCTTGGCCTCTTGAGATTTTCAAATGTATAAGAAGTTCAAAGAATATGTATCCTTCCACCTCCCCGTGCCACATATTAAGCTATAGAGAAAAGCCAGTCTTTTGACAAACATTTATGAGATTTACTGTGTTCCAGACACTGTCTTAGATCCTGGGTTGGGGTTGGGGTTAGCAGGTAGAGGAAGAAATACAAAGAAGAATAAGACACCCTGTTCAGATCATCATCTTTGCAATGAAGTGTGGAAACACTGGAATTTTGTAGCTCTCTGTGGTTCTCAGGGGAAAAGTGAAAAAATTAAGACAATTGAAGTAGGAGTTCATTATTTCCATGTTGGCCGTATTCTGGTTGTATTCCTAATGATTTTGTGTCAGCCCATCAGAATATGCCCAAAAGCAATAACTTAGAACAGAGTGTATGAACTTATGCATATGTTATAACACATCAATAGCAAAGAGAAGATCACCACTTCTTCTCAACTTTTTGACTAAACTTCATTGAAAGTATATGCCATTCGTGGGATTTGCATCCTGGTAGATGCTAAATGGGTCTCATCACTGGAGAAGTGCACAGCAACTCAACGTTACTCCATAATAGCATGGCTAGTTGGGTTAGCAGTGATTCTGTCCTGCCTGTTTCTGCTGTAAAAAGTGGAGTTGCTCTTTATTTTATTCATTTTATATATTTATGCTTAAAAATAAAGAAACCAGAAGCCAATAGTTGACTTTAGTATGAATTACTCAGGGAACGTTTCTCTCATTCAGTCAATCAACACTGAATACTGAAGCATCTCATGCAGGGAAAAACACACGGTATCAAACATTGAGGACATCGTGGTGAAAGACTTCGTACCTACCCTCTGAGAGCATGGATTCTAGAGAGAGGAAGAACATGTTTGCAATGTAGTAAGTGCTTATTGCAGAATGGCGTCTGGTTCAGCTTTTTTTTCTAAGGCCTTACTTAACTCATTTAGGTTTCAACCAGACTGAGCACTCTCTCCACCAGGTACTTGACAAAGTTGCAAAACAACTAATTGGCTTGGTGATAGGAAGAGATCCACCTTCCGTTTGCTCCTCCTAAACTTTGAGGGGCTGCCAGAGCATTTTTCCCTACAGGATAAAAGTATCTGAGAGGAGGTAGACTCTGCTCTGTAATCTCTTACTCCTCTCTCTCCAAATTCCAATTTAGAGGATGTTAGAGGAGAGAGGATTAGAAATCATTTGAATGAGAGAGATTTAAGTCTCTGTGACTGGAACTCAGACTTCTTTATAGAGCTCCTCATACCCCTCCTCCATGCACATACTCATGTTAACTCCTGACTGGTCCTTCTAAACTCAAGGTCATTACATCTCAGCTGTGGGGTAGAATGGGATGGGCTTTTCTCCTATTTATTAATTTCTCTTTGAGCCACAGAAGAAGGAGGCTAATTGCTCAAAGAGAAAGAGTTTGGTTATCAAACTTTACTTTTTGTTAGGTTTTGCTCATCAGTTCACTGTTATCAGAACATCAACGCGTCTTTTATTTCATTCTCAAAACAAGTGCTATTAATAGCATATGGTGAGAAACTTTTTAAAATATAGGCTGACGCTTTGCTTTCCTTCCTCACTTCCAAGATAAGATCATTATTCAATAGAGCTTTAAAGAACAAATTAAAAAAAGACTGCAGCACACCTGCTATGGTCTGAATGTTTGTGTCCTCCTCCCAATTCATACGTTGAAATTCTAACCTCCAAAGGTGATATTACTAGTAGGTGGTACCTCTGGGAGTTGATTAGGTCATGAAGGTGGAGCCCTCATGAATGAGATTAGTGCTCTTATAAAAGAGACCCAGAGATCTCCCTTGACCCTTCCACCATACAACTAATAGTCTGCAGCCCAGAAGAGGGTTCTCACCTGACTGTACTGGCATCTTGATCTCAGATTTCCAGCCTCCAGAATTGTGAGCAATACATTTCCTTTGTTTATAAGCTGTGGTGGTTCGTTATAGAAGCCAGAATGGACTAAGACAACATCTTCATTATAACAGTACTTAGAGACCCTCTTGGAATGTGTGGCTTTTTTAGAGTGCTTTTCTCTCAATATTGCAGATTCTATCGCCTTTTTCTCTACAGACTTTAAGCATCATGAAGACAGAGATTATGTCCTATTTATCTACATATTCTCAAGGGCCTTGCACGTGGTAGGCCTCAATAAATATTTGGTGAGCCAATATTTGTTAAGTGGAGTGGATAATTTTTAAAAATTATGTAGTTATAATGGAATTCCATTGCATGATTTGTGTTTGATATTTAATTTCATCAAACAAGTCACTTTTTGTCTAAAAGATCTGATAACGTCATTTTATAATTTTTTGATTAAATCGAATGTACTAGCATTTCCTTTTAAATATATCATATTATTATTCGAGTAGTTCATTCGTCTCTCTCTCTAGGTAGTGAGGAACTCTGAACTCTAAGAGACAAAACCTCTATATAATTCAAATGTATTATACTCAAGGCAAAATTTCTTTTCAGGTGAAAATTGTGTCACATTTTTTTTTCATCAAGCGTAAGTTAACATTGCATTCACAAGAGAATTTTTGTTCCCATCATGTCTTTGACTTTCACTTATTTGCGACCTATTTTTTTCATAACATAAAGTAGATGATGCCTCCTCTCAATGAGTAATTGGGGACAAGGAAGTAATGAAGCATACATAAAATGAGTTAATACAAATGGAGTGAGTGATATAGTTATGACATTAATATTATCACCACAATCCCTTTCAACATAATGATCTGAGGTGATCTATTAATATTGA
The DNA here is from genome assembly GCF_902729225.1 of Pteropus medius. Classification (NCBI taxonomy): domain Eukaryota; kingdom Metazoa; phylum Chordata; class Mammalia; order Chiroptera; family Pteropodidae; genus Pteropus; species Pteropus medius. Next base: position 15,199,221 of record NW_024354911.1, read on the forward strand.
TTCACTTATAACCTGCTAATAAACATAGAGCGATGAGTCATTACTGCCAATGTGTGAGCTTCCTTAGGGAATTTTATTTAAATGGCCATGGACATTTATTATATTTCGAGATGGTTGCTCATGAGATATGGAAGAATTTGAGTAACATAATAAACGTTTTCAGATGATTGCAATGGGCAAATCAAATTAATTGGATTCTATACTTGATATTTAATGTCATAGATTAATTTTTATGTGTAAATTATTAGGTCAGTTCCCAAATTATAAAATTATACTCATTTTGAAAAATTTTCTTGATTTAAAAATATGCTTTTCCTCTCAAATCATCGAAAGGTATATTTCATAAACAACAATGTTTTTCCAAGGTGATTGACCTTTTGGTTTCTAACGGCTCAGTAAAAAATTAGGAAATTTATAACATCCAATGACTGAAGATAAAAACTGCCATCTACTTTAGATTTATTCTTTGGTTATTATGCCTGTATCTCTAATCTAATGGCTAGACATTCCAGAAATGAGTTGCCACCACTCTGGCTTGGAGGATTTTACTTGGATGGAGGAGAGAGGGAGGGAAGGCGGGGGAACCCTGAGATTTGTAAGTATCGAGCTAACATGTGAAGTCTTGCTTCCCATTTCTTTTTTAGAGCATGATAGATAATGCTGGGATAAAAATAATTCTCTAGGAAAGTAAGCATTTTAATAAAAATGTAAATTACTTTAGCATTAGTACTAAACTTCAGATTAGTAAGTATGGCAGTGATTGATGAAAATGTCGAGTACTAGCAAAAATATTGCTAATGGAAAATTTTTTCAACCTGTCTTTGAGACAGCAATGTATTATTACCTAAAAGTCATTTTATTAAAGGTAAATATTTATTTTACTCTCTAGATTCAGACTTCATGTAAAGTCAAAGTTGAAAATATGATAATTAGTCTCAGTGGAATTTGTATCTCTGCTCCCATAAAGGTTGTCTAAATTTTTCCAGATGTTATGATTAATTTTCATTATTGCTTTTAGCTTATCTTTCTTTCTAGTTCCCCATTTTGTTTTTTCTTATCTTTCCCTGTTCTATCAGAACAAATTCTATTTCTCATGTAAGGACCAAGGAAAGATTAGAATTACTTGAAAAGTCTGATTTGAACCTCATTTGCTCCTCTTCTTCTTCTTTTTTTTTAATGTGTGCCTCCATTTTTTGCTCATTCAAAGCCTCGCTTGAGTACTTTTACTGTTGTCTTTTACACTGAGCTGTTTGGAAGAATGAAGTCTCAGGCCCGAGTCTTTCCATTATTATTCTTGGGGCCATGGAACCTTCTGAACATTAGTCTTTGATTCCCTCATTTCCAAGCTTAAGTTGCAGCTGCTTTCTGCTTGTATTTTATTATGGATGTTAATGACAGTTTTGAAGTGTCATTATCGTGAAATTAACATGAAATTAGGATTTTGAAGACTGTTATGTTGAAAGTTTAGAGTTCTGCGAACTTCCAAATTTATGAGATTATTTAAAGTGATTTTCGTAAAGCATATGCTTTATAAAACTGGTTTATTACAAGATAAAGAACCGAGAAGAGCATATCGACAGTAAATCAGCAACACATAGTTAAACCTGTGTTCTAATAGGGGAATTAAGGAACTTTTGTGGGAGGATTGGGAGATTTCAGAAATGAAAACTGATTAAACATTACAATTGATCTCAACCCGTTTTGAATTCATTTATATTTTTAGGCAATGCCTTTCTTTGATTATTCAAGAAAGCTACTTCATTTAATTCATTAGTTTTTCCCTTCATTATCTCCAAATTCATTATTCCAAATATTAATAAAGTTTTGTAGACAAAGCTGTGGTAAACAAGTACATGTTTATTTTACTCACATCTCATGATCAAGATCACATTCCTGCACAGCCTTTATATTTGTAACATATTTAGACATACAAAACAATTTTAAGTATGTCGTATAAGTCAAGGTCCTGGAAAAATGAGATAATTTGAGGAGAGCTTAATAAGGGACTATTTACCAGAGTTTAAGGAAACCTGACTGATTGTTTCCATAACCCTGTGGCTAGTAATAGCTGGTTATTGCCTTTAGGCTTGGAGGGACATGATAATCAGTCTCTAAGGTGGCCCCTACCAATCCCACCTCCTAGTAAGTATGATATTCATGCCTTTGTGTATTCCTTTCCTCATGAGCGTGGGCTGAATCCAGTCACTTGCTACTAATAGGACATACTGAAAGTAATGGGATGTCACTTCTGAGATTAGATTGCAAAAAGACTATGGTTTCTATCTTGCTTGTTGTCTCACTCATTTGCAGTGACAGAAGTCAGCTGCCATGGTTTGAGCTGCTGTGGAGAGGCCCTCATGATAAGAAACTGAGAGATGCCTCAAACCAGCATCTTGTGACCCCATACGAGAGAGTTGGAAGTGGATTCTTCCTCAGCTGAGCCTTCACATGAAACCACAGTTCCAGGTGACACCTTCATTACAGCCTTTTGAGAGACCTTGAGGATGAGGCACTCAGAAACTGTGAGATAATAAATGTTGTATTAAGGTGCTGAGTTTTGGGGCCACTTGTATGCAGCAGTAGATAACCAATGCAAGGAGTTAGGGGAGGGAGCAGTTACAGGAGACTGGGCTGTGTGGAGATCTCTTGCTATGAGCTGTGGCTTTTGGTCAAGGGTCACATTCAGTTTGCAGGAAGCTGGGAGAATAAATACCCTGACTTCACTCTCTGTCTCTGAGTCCTGCTGGAGCTCCCTATTTGCCAGATTCAGTCAGAAGGCAGGAGGCAAAGGAGCCCTTTGAGGCAGTCCACTCGGTTAGTCTCTCATGGATTGGAGAAGGGAGTGGATCTGGAAGGCATGCAGCACTTGCAAAGGAATGAAGCTTTTTGTACTTACCATTCAACCCAAGAAACCACTGTTATACAGTTGAAATCTTCTCTACCATGCTCTGAGCACATTCTTCTTCCTTTACCCAGAGATTGCCATGATCTTAATTTTGGGATTTATCATTCCTATGCGGGTTTTCATTCTATTTAGATTTCTTAATCAGAGTGGACTACAGTGTCCTAGGCATGTGCTAGAATATGTTTTATTCTTTGATTCTTTCATCTTGTTATTTTGGTGGACAGGATTGCTGATCTGTGTGCACAAAGAGGGTCCTCCTCAAATTATGTTGGTTCAACAGAAGAATAATGCTGTTCTGTTCTTTCATTTACAGGAGGGGTTAACAAACTTTTACCATAAATGTTCATAAATAAATATTTAAGGCTTTGTTGCTCATCAGGTCTCTGTGTATCAAACTATTCAACTCTAATATTATAGTAGAAAGCAAACATAGACAATATGAAAATGAATTCATGTGATTGTACTTCAATAAAACTTTATGTACACAATCAGGTAGCAAGCTGGATCTGGCCTATAGGATATATTCCTATGTACAGCATCCCTGAGGAAATGACAAAGGTTTTGGTCATTCTGGTGGCACATGTGCCCTCCAAAGGAGGAGGACATTTTGAGCATGAACTCCTAAATGGGTCATATTAGCATGGGAAAGGCAGTTCTGTTTAGGGACTCCTTTAAAAGCGAGCAACGCCAAGAAGAGAGAGGTATGCCAGAACTTTAGAAGAAGCTGAGCACCAGGAGGAAGCAGGGAACACAAGAAGCAGAAGATGTAATATCGAATGGGTGGTTTGGAGAGTGTAACAGCACAGCCAAGGACAATCACCGATGGGCTAGTGTGGGACAATCATGTGGGCGGTGGCTTGAGTGAGATCTCAGCAATGTATCTCAGAGCACATTGGGCGTGGTGCACGGCGGGCAGCACAGAGCTGAATGATTCTGGGACCACAGACACAACCTGCTCTAACACAGGAGTTTAAGCCACCACTGAACAGATTTCCAGAGAGCCATGGTGGGCTATGACCTGAGGAGGTGTGAGTGTGCTTCTGAAGACAAAGTGGGAATAGGGGCAGGATGAGATTCTGTAGGGAATTTTGAGCTATCAAACTACTGATTTAACCATTGCTAGGGCACCTCCTATGCCCACAAATGACAGGTAGGGGCACTGTATGAGACCCCAGGACACATGAAAATCGTATAAGTAGATGGTCAACTTTTCTTTACAGGTATTTCCCAACATTCACCTACCCTGAAATGCCAGTTTGCTTCCGTATTTTTTTTTTTTTAAATTCATGATTCAAAAGAATTCAATGAAACAAATCCTGCAGTATGTTCTGAAATAAAACAAAACAGTTCCAAAATCAAGGTTTTCTAAATAGACACTTCCTTCCAAAAGAGGAGTTTCATTTCTGTCTATAAGATACAAAATTATTTTAGCTCTGTAGCTAATAGCCAAATCTTGAGTTCTTCTGTTGGAGCAAAGTCCTTTGTATAGAAAAATAGCTTGATAAGCAGCTGGGAGTAGATTGGCATGATTGGATGGGGAAAAGGAAACAAAGAAATTGTTAATCTGATATGTTTAAAAAATATAGACTGCACAGTTTAAGAGTGGAGAAAAGCCAAGAAGAATAGCGAAGAGAGGAAAGGTGAGGCACAAGGAGGAGGAAGGAGATTAGGCGATGTGTCAGGACTCTGAAATAAATAGACAATGGTGGCCAATGAGAAATTTGTGGCAGAGGGGTGACAGAGGATTTTACTAATGTCTAATCTGGTACTCTAAGTTGCTTGCATTGCTGTCATGGAATGCTCCTCACCTCTCCAGGACCTCAGGAAAGTCTGATATTTCTTATCTATTTATTTGATAGACTTATATATTGTCAAATGATTATCATAGCGAGGTTAATTAATGTCTCCATCCCCTCACATAATTATGATTTTTTTGTGTGGTAATATTATTTAAGATCCGTTTTAACAACTTTCAAGTATATAATACAGAATTATTAATTATGATCACCGTACTGTTCATTAGACCCCCCAGAACTTATTCATCTTCTAACTGCAAGTTTGTACGTTTGACCAGCATCTCATTTCTCCTACTTCCCAGCTCCTGGCAACCACCATTCTACTCTCTAGTTGGCTTTTTTAGATTCTGTATATATAAATGAGACATACAATATTCTTCTTTCTTTGTCTGATTTCACTTAGCATAATGCACTCAAGTTCCATCCATGTTGTTGCAAAAAGCAAGATTTCCTTCTTTCTCAAGGCTGAGTGATATTCTACTGTGTATGTATCATTGTCTTTATCTATCTTCTTTATCCAATCATCAATTGATGGACTCTTAGATTGTTTCCATCGAATCTTGGCCATTGTGAATAATGCTACAGTGAGCATAGAGGGCACAGATGTCTCTTTATGATAGTGATTTCATTTACTTTGGATATATACCCAGAAGTGGGATTCCTATGGTAGTTCTATTTTTAATTTTTTTGAGCAACTTGCATACTATTTTTTGTAGTAATAGTACACAAAGATTCCCATTTCTTCACAGCCTCATCAGCATTTGTTTCTTGTTTTTTTTTTTAAATTAAATTTATTGAAGTGACAGTTAATAAAATTCTATAGGTTTCAAGTGTATATTGTGTTTTCATCACCCAAAGCAAATCTTTTGTCACCATATATTTGACCCCGTTTATCTTTTTCTACCATTCTAATAGGCGATATCTCATTATGGTTTTGATTTGCATTTCACTGATGATTTGTGATGCTGAGCATTTTCATGTACCTGTTGGCCATTTGTATGTCTTCTTTGGAAAAATATCTATTTAAATCCTCTGCCCGTTTTTTAGTCCAAATGTTTTTTTGCTATTGAGTTGTGTGAGTTCTTTATATATTTTGGACATTAACCCCTTATTAGATAGATGATTTGCAAAGATTTTCTCTCATTCTGTAGGTCGTCTTTATTTTGCTGATCATTTCTTTTGCTGTGCAGAAGCTTTTTAATTTAGTGTAGTTTTACTTATTTATTTTTACTTTTGTTGCTTGTCCTTTTGGTGTCAAATCTCTTTTCAATTCATCCAAACTTTTATTTATTTTTTTGTTCCATCTGACTGCTGTAACTTCTTAGATGGAAAACTGGACTTCCTCAAAAGCTTTCTTATCTGAGGATAATTGTATAAGACGGTCTTCTCCATGGGCTCCTGGATCACGGCCGAGAGGGGCTAGAGTCAATTCACTGGCCACTGCAGGGTCCACAGCCAGGCCCGAGGTCTATATCCTTATAACTTGATGCACTGGTAGACAAGACTTCTCCCAGTTCCTTTGACATATGGTGCTGAATCCCACCACTCCTACAAAGGCAGTTTTGTTTGTGGTTGATGTGAAATTGTTGTTGTTGAGGGACATCTGTCTTATGTTGCTGTTGCTGATGTCATTCCAAGAACGTTTGATATTTCTATGGAGCCTTGTTTACTGCTCTTGTGGGAAATAAAGGATAATTAAGGATGTGTGACAAACATCATATTCACCCCTCTGCTGATGCCATAAAGAAGAGGAATGTCATATGAAGAGGGACAGGAGTTCAGGAGTTCCTGGTGATAATCACATGTGAAGCAAATAGCAGTCCTTGGGGAAACTGATGGTGACCCAGATAAGGAGTGAAGTGTAGCACTGAGCCCTATTTACCGAATAAGCCAGAAGGAGGTGAATATATAACACCTGGTTCATGTTCCTCTTATAAATTCCCAATGACCATTTAAAAATTCCGAGAAGTCCCAAAGTTAAACCAATTACAATAGTGAAAACCTGGTTAATTCTGGATGATCTAGAATTATCCAAACTTATTTGGTCATGTCTCCTTTTTCTAACATCCACTAACATCCTATAGAATCAATGTTCTAAAAAACAGTCTTTGAACCATTTCTCTAGTTGTGATCAAAACCTTCATTTAAAAATAATCTTTACAATACACTTTATTAGCGATTTCAGAATCTACCGATTCTTTTGGACATCACTTCTAAGAAGTCCAGACTTTGAATTAAAAGGGAATATGAGGACCATCTTTTTTTTTAAAAAAATAATTGCTTATTTTTTAATTACAGGTGGCATACATATTGGTTTCAGGTGTACAACATAGTGATTAGACATAGTGATTAGACATTTATATAACTTATGAAGTGATCACCCCAATAAATCTAGTGCCCATCTGACACTGTACATAATTACAGAGGATCATCTTGATAGAGGATTGACAGGGCTCAGTAATGAACTAGGTATGGAGACTGGGGAAAGAACAGAATTAGCTAATGGTCAGGCTGCTGGCTTGAGCTATTGTCCAGATGGTGAAGCAATATTTTTGGATGAGGGAATTTGGTGAAGGGGCAAGTCATGGCTGGCACAGGGGTTAGAGGCAAGCTAAAAATCTAGTTTCAAACACTGTTTTGAGATGTCCATGAGACCTCCGCGTTGAGAGGTAAATATTCTTTGAGGCCTGGGAGAGGGTGAGTTTGTCTAGTGAGAAAGCCTAGAGATAAAGAAAGAAGAGGGCTTAGTATTGAACTCTAATGGAATCTTACATTTAACAGTTGAGTACAGGAGGAAGTTCCAGCAAAGGAACCAGCTGGGTCAAGAGCTGCTTGGAGGTCAAATTAAAAGGAAGGAAAGAGAAATATTATTTAGCTCTTGCTAAATGAAGCACTATGCTAAATGCTATAATGCATATAGTTCTTACAAACAAGGAAGAAATTATTATTTTATTAGTAAGAAAACAAGCTTAGAGAAATTATGTAATGTGCTTAAGGACAAACATCCAGTTAGTGGTAGCAGGAATTCAAACTGAAGTCTTTATTCTCTAGGCTACCCTTCCTTCCAGAGATCTCTATTACAATAACAGTGTTGTGTTTTCTTATGGTTGATCAGTAAGTCTTGAAAACTCACATTGTAGAGGACTGTAATTCATACCTCTGGTTTTTTAGCCTAATGCTGCTACATTTTGACCTTGTTATTCCTTGATGGAGGATGTGAAGAGACAAGATATTTCCTATAAAGATTTTTTGTGGAAGACTGATAAAATTGAGACTTGTTAAAAGCAGGCTATAAAATTTAAACACAGATAATACCATCCTCTATTAACACAGAAAAATTATGGTATGTTGTAGTTCATTCTGAAGTTTATTGCCACAAATATTGAATAAAGAATGTTATGACATTATGTTGACATCCTACTTCCATCAATTACTCAGATACTAGAAAATTTATTCAATGCTGCCATTCAAGTCACAATTCCTGGTATAATTTTCAGTAAATGTTGAAAAATGGATGGACAAAGGCAACATAGTATAGTTGAATATTCAAGCGAAGAAGAGCTCTTCCAGGTAGCCACAGCCTTCTTAGAAGATGTTTCAAATTTGGTTGAAAAAAATGAGTCTGACCTCTTTAGACCTTTTTCTTAGGATGTTCTATGATATTAAAATATGAATAGTTATAAGTTGGCCAGGGTGACTGAAATCTAGTGAAACTTCTCAGTTTTGTCATAGGTAGGCTGCAAAGTGAACTATTACCAGCTGCTTATTCCTATGTGTGCAGCGCCAATTGGACCTACTGTGAATTGTTCAGTTATTTCTCAGATGGATATATTTGACTGCTAAGTTGTAGATTTTTATAGAACCAATTAACTTAAAATTCTACTACCCACCAGGCTGAATACCAGGGCATTATTTTAGTTTTGTTTTTATATCAAAAACCCTTTGTTCAAGTTTCAGGGAAGAGAATTGGAAGAAATGAAATCCTGGCTCTACAGTTGCTGTACTAGGATCAATTGTTTTAAAATAGCACAAACTGGCACATAGTGGAAGCTCAATACATGCATTCATTGATGCTGCTGATATTAGGGAGGACATTTAGCATTTTAGATGACCATTTTCCACCCTTTCCACAAAAAATATCTCCTGATTTGAGCCATGCCACCCATGGCTCCTAGAGGCAACTGCTATCATTCTAGGAGAAACAGTAGAGTATAATATTGGGGATAAGGATTCTGGAGGCAGACCACCTAGGTTTGGATTCCTGCTCCTGCTAGAATAGCTGTGTAACTATGGCGAGTCGCTTAGTCTTTCTGTATTTCAATTTCCTCAACTGTAAAATGAGGATGATCATAATAATAATAGTTCGTAGCTCAGAGGTTGTTATGAGGTTGTTATGCCTGGCATATAATAAAGTCCTGGGAAACTTACAATCAATATCTTAGCATGGAGTTCTTTCATCTTAGCTCCATTGTCTGGTCACTACTAGAAACTTATCTACTTTTGGATCACTACCTTTTGTCTTTTTAGCTGTCTCACTTTCTAAGTTCCATGATCTTTGGTTCTTGAATTTATGAAGACTTCCAGTCCCTTGACATTTCCTTTTGCCTTCTGAGTAACATACTTCTGCTGGGTTAATTTTCTTCCCTCTTTCACCAGCATTTTTAAAACTTCTATGGCCAGTGCCTTTAACTCTCTTGCCCATCTGCCATGCACTGTTCAGCGCTGGACCAACCTGACAGAGAGTCTTCTCCGATTTTATTCTTGGGCTACCGAACCTCAATAGAAGCCCAGAACATTGTGGATAGATGTCATTATAAAAAATTAGGTTCTCCAACCCTAAGCTGATCTATAAACTACAAGGTGATCCTTCTAGGTGCCTGTGTTCAGCTCCTTTTCCTACTCTATATGCCAAGTTGTCCCAGCTTTTCTGATTTTGCTCTCACTTCCAACTCTAAGAACATTCTCCTCAACAGACCTAGGATATGTGAACATCCTCAACTTCTACCACTGATTTTTCAGAAGAGTCTTCATCTGCACTCATATTTCTCTTCTACCCTTTTTCTCAGAGTCCAGGATTGTTCCTCTACTGACATTGTAGATCCTGTCTGCTCTCGCCTTTGACACTCCAATGCTACAATGATCTCTTTTAAGTCTCCTGTGTTTTGAACCTCTTCCTCTCCTCTAATGCTATGCTTTAGTTTCGTTAATCTTAAAACAAACCCCATGACCCTCTGTTCTCCTCTAGCTTTATGTTCTTCTTGAAGCATGGCCAGGTTGTCTTCATGTCTTTATCTTGCATCTATTCCACAGCCTCCCGCAATCTGACTTCCCTCTTATTCTACCAGTGATCATCTGTTTGCTGAATCCATCAAACACTTATTCTTTATCTTACTTCATCTCTTTGCTGCATAGAGAGAGCCTTCTCAAAATTTCTTTTTGTGTGTTCTTTCTCATTTTTGGTTTTCCTCTGACTGCTCCTTTAAAAACTCCTCTGTGGACTCATTTCTCTCTCTGCTTCTTAAATGATGGTGCTCAAAATGGTTAGTTCCTCAGCTTCTCTTCTGACTCACACACTCTATCTATATAGTATCTCCCACTTTTAAATTCAACCCATAAATCAAAGACTCTGATTTCATATTCTAGCTCCATACCCAAATTGATCATGTAATTCTGCAGACTGAAACTCAAATTTATCTTTAGTAATGAATTCAAAGCTCTTTGTGGTCTGACCTTTGCTTACTTCTTCAGCCTGGTCTCCTGCCACAACTTTGTTCTAGCCACATCTAGTCCTCCAAATGCATTGTGCTATCCCATTGCTTTGAGTGTCCTTTTCACTCTCATTCACCTAGAAAGCTTTCACCTGTCCGACAAGATTTGGTTCAGTTGTCACCGAAGGAGGTAAAACTCTCTCTGATTCCTTTTCTTCTGCTTCTAGACTAATTTTATCATGTTCTGTTTTGCACTATTCTGTTCACATGTCTCTTATATACCCATTCCATCTCCTGGTAATTGTTCACATGTCTACCTGCTCTAAGAGAGCATGAGCAGCTTGAGGCAGGAATTAAACTCATGATTATTTATTTATTTTTCTTGTAGTCATGCATATCTTTATAGCACCAGCACATAGCACAGAGTCAGGTATAGGAAAAATTAATGAGGTCTTCTTTCATTCTGAATGTTCTCACCTGCATCTATTCTTGCCCCCCATGGCTTCTGCTACCCTTAGGGACGCTGACTTTAGCATTTCCAATGAACCATAGGAGAATTTAAGGACAAAGGGTTTTAAACTTATCTAGGCCAGGAGAATAATTTTGTACACATTTTAAAGAGATATGTGTATATTTGTGTAATTAGCCATAAAATATGTCTTGATCTACACACCAAGATTTTGAAAGGCATCAAAGGAAGCTTACCCTAATGAAGCATAAATTGCCAGTCTAAAGAGAATCAGGCAGCATGTCTAATAAGAAATTCAACCTATACAGCTTCAACTTTGTCTTTTGATTCTAAATGGTTTCTGTGGGATTTTTTGTCTGATGTTGACACTTTGAGAAATCTGTGCTATCTTAGGATGGTTGGGGTCTGAGCATGTGCTGACTGCTGACTTAATGAGGTGCTCCAGGTGCAGGCATGGGCTGGCCTTGCACATACTTTATTCTCAAAATGTACGTGCTGAATGAATGAATGAATGAATCAGTGAACATTCTGGTGGCACTTCTTGTAAAGAGTGAGAAGAAAAGTATGATGACAGGATGTGGCCCATGTGCCATAATAGTCTGGTACAGTGTGGCCTTTGGCTCACCTTGATATCTGTGAGAATTTCCCCCTTGGCACAGAGGTCTTGAGAGAGCTTGGCTTACTGACAACCTCTGGGCTTGCCTTCTTTGGGGCACAGGTTTTCTCCTCTGCAGTCAGGTACAGGCTTATAAAGATAATTGACCACCTGCTGTTTTGTCATCTTGGGTTCTACAATTGTACTAGACAGTTCTGTTGTTCCCTTCTCACCTCCCACTGGCCCATTTCCTTTAGAGAACAGGAATCTCAACTAAAATAAATGGTATCTTACCTAAAACAAACATGCCAAATACACTGAGGGAAACACAAACGAAAATGTATTCAGCTTGTAAGATGATCTCATTAACAATAAAAATAAGCATTTGAAATAATATAGTTAGATGTGAGGCTTTATTTTTGTTTAAGTAATTAGTGAATCAATGGTTTTATTAGATTTTAAAAAGTAACCTCTACTACAATATTTCAAGGGGAATTAGGTATTAGATCTTTACAAGGTTTTTCCTCCAGAAAAGCTTATGAGATCTATAAAAAAAACCATAGAAATATTTAGTAATTAAATAAATTCTCAACTGTATTAAGTGACAAGCAAATTTACTAATGCTGGTAATTTACATAGAAATCAGAGAAACAGTCAACCTAACATTGCATTTCATTATTTTTTTGACAGAAATGATTAAATATGTAAATTCAATTTTAAATTATTCATAACTACAGTAGCTGCAATATTAGCTTCAAGCATTATTAAAAGTAAACACTTTGCTAATTCGATAAACCATATATTCAATTTATGATAAATCAAAGTGTTTCGAATCTTAATATGAGTATTAGACCCCAAATATTGCCACCTACCAAATATTGTCGCCAAATATTCTGTTACATGGTCTCTCTATACAAGCCTCCTGAATTTTTAATAACACAACAGGGACTGGACTGTCTCTAGGTAAATCTTTCTTTGTGAAGAAATTTTCCATGGGGGAAATAAGTAGAGAAACAAGATTAATGATATCCTCTCCATCATGTTTAATGTCTTAGAACATCTGTTTTTTCTGTTTCTAAATTCAGAGCATAGGCTATTTGGATTTCTCCTTCACTTCAGTCTTTCTGTTCCATTTACAACCCCACATAGCTTTGTACAAAAACTTTAACTTTATATAATGATCCTAAATTGGAACTGTAATGTCTAGTTGGTTGCCACAGATGCACAGGTGGAGTGTATTCACCCCTATATGCAGAGTGAAAGCCAATCTGTTATGCCTGTAGCTTAGGAAATAAAAAGACATTTTCATATTCAACAATCTTTTCTATTTCGACACCATCGAAGGCTTTGTTTTGTGTCTATCATAGATAAAGTCATATGTCCATTCATGTTGCTCTCTAATCAGCACATCGAAAGATTGATTTTGGGAACCACTTCTTATATTAGGAGTTCTTAGAACACCTGGAGGATATTTAATGTTAACTCTTAGCCTTGGGAACTACAGTTCACACAAACATAAATGATCATTTTGTTAAGTTTAACAACACTGCGGACGTACAAACTGACAGAGGGATGAAATTAGCCATAGATTTTTAGAGATGAATCAGCTAAACAGACCTGTGAGATGAAAACAGAAGTGTCAATACAGGCAAAGTACACTCTTTTGCCTCTTAGAGATGGACATTAGCTGTTGCAGTGATATTCAATATGACATTTCTACTTGCACTGTTCAGTATGACCCGTGTTCGTCTGAAATTCTCAAGTAATAGAGATTAACCTTTTCCCCCCTTAACTAAATTATGAGAACGATGACTTTCGCTTTGCATGTCAATATACCAAACCTATGACTTCACAGGTGAACAAATCAAGTAATGGATTATTGACAGCCTGGATCTTTGCTCAATTATCATCCTGGGAGTTTCCCTTGGTTTGTAGATGGTTTCGTGCTAGCTCGTGGAATGCATTTTGTGCTACAGTGAACTTGAAAGAGTGACTTCATCTTTCTCAACTTGTTTATTTGTTAGCAGGAAGTAGACAAAATTGAACTTAACCAACAAAGGGATTAATTTCAAAGGTTATAGGAAGAAATTTATGTGTAGAATGTTTAAGAATAATAACAGGGAAGAGTTTAGGGGAAAAGTACAATTCATAATGATGGAGGTACAAGTTCCTCAAGGAAGAGAGATGATTAAAGAAAATAAAAGGCTAAATTAATTGGGAGCATAATCATTCACAGGGTCTCTATTGTTGAGTCAGCAATGATATCTGAGATTTCTATTCTCAGCCACCTATGGCACACACACAGCTGAAGAAAGCAATGTGGGAAAGTTCACACCAACTTAGCAGGAAAAAAAATCACATTCTTTGTAGTGACAAAATGTGAAACAGTTCTTGGCTGGCTGTGTTGGTTTAACTGAATTTGGTGAAAGGAAGTTTGAACTGCTAGGAAAATCTACTTTCTTTCTTGAAAAGCTGATTTTCCCCATGAGAAGCCCTGAAGTGAAAATTGCTACTTTCGCACTACCCTCTACAGAAATATTAATAAATGCCATTCTGTTAAGTATTAATTGACATAGAATGTGTTCAATTCTATTTTATCACATATTGTAAAAAGAGTCAAGATAAAGCTCTCAAACTGTCTTTTTGGATCTGTTAATCTCTCTGTTGTACATGTAAAAGTATATAGGCAATTGGATTCTGTGGGGGTCATTATACTCATTTATATATTCAGCATTTATTTATTGAACAGTAGGTACTGGGAATATCATGATGAGAGATAGCCTGTTTCCTTGGGAACTCACAGTCTAAAGGTGGAAGACAGACATGTAAATAATAAATTGAAATACAATGTTAGAACTCTGCCAAAAGTAGGTACAAGGCAATTGGGGAAAATTATCGGAGAATGATTGAAACTTACATTTTTAGGGGAGACAGAGGTATTGACAGTCAAGCTAGACCTTCGAGGTCAAAAGATTTTGCTGGATGAAAAAATGGCCTGGGTATTCTAGACAGAGTCAAACCTTGGAAGCATAAAAGGACTGATGGGTTACATGCTATGACAGGCTCCCTTTCCCTCTTCTTAGGGATTGCTTCTTGAAAGGTATATAATTTAAGAAAATCTTTAAATTTTGGAATGGGCTTGGTTATGGAAGACAGCAGCAAGATTTGTCTGATTATGGAGACCTATTCTGGTAGGGTAAATTGTCACTGGAGATGGCAAGTAGGCACATACAAATATTTATCGCTTTGATGTTGAATTTTATTTGCCCAAGTAGAATGGAGGAAAGCAGTGCAGGATGATGTTTAGGAAGTAAGGGCGAGTCGTTTAGGGAGGGTTTGGGTCCTTAATGGTTTGTGAAAGAGATTACCAGGACCACATCGCTAAAAGAGAAGCAATTCAAACGCCAAACATCCTTGTGTTTACCAGCAGGAGATTTAGTTTGTACTGCAAGGGAGTGTAGACTTACCCCTAAAGCAAATACACAATTGTGTGTGTTTTACTCGGCTGAAGGCTCTTGAAATCAATTTCTAACCCATAAAATAGAAGTTTCTCAAACCAAATCCACTATAAAATTTATCTCTGTGGAAAGGCCATAGCTGTTACAGGAGAGCAGGATGGTAGACCAGGAGGCTTTTCTGTTTAAATATTTAAATAGATTTCTATTTGAACAGCTAAATGAAACCAAACTCACTTTCTTATCTCAATAATTAAAAAGAAAATTGCTGAGCTTTCTTTGCCAAGTGTTCAAGCCATTTCCTCCCTTTCTTGAGTGCTCGTAGGGTATTCAAGTGCCTATAGTTTGGTTCTCTTTTGGAATAACTTAAACAGTTTTTCAGCAAACCATATTTCTGGAGCAACTGTGGGCCTGACTCTATAGGCTTCTTAATGAAGAACAGACTGGCTTAATGATTAATCGCCACATAAATGGGGCTAAACCAAGCCTCAGTGTCTGCTCCCCAAGAAGACAGGCTTCCTGGGTTCAGCACATTTCTTTCTGTTTCTTTTAGTGATGTTTGCATCAGCAGGTGCCTCTTTAACTTGTACTAAGCATGATAGTTTTAATTTTGACTTCAGGTTTTATCTGTTAATATTTCTGCCAGTGATATTATCTATGAGTTTTTTTGTCTTCATTTTTTCATTACTCTAGTAATTCATGATTATTTCAGAAAGATTAGAAAAAAATAGGTAACAAATTAAATTAAGAGCAGCTAACATTTTTGCTATCCAGTGATTACAGTCATTAGCATTTTGATACATTATTCCTGACCCTTCTTTCTACAAATCTATGCATATAAAATGTGTGCAAAATTAGAAACACACCATATACATGTATCTATATATATCTATATCTATACACATACCTGTACCTGTGCCCACACTGTGTGCATCATACTGTTTTATCCTAGTCTATTATTAATGCATTTTGAAATCACTAAGTATACATTTATTTTATGATTTTATAGAATCAAAGATTGGGACCACCAGTTACTTGAGGCTCTTCACTTTCCCTGGGATCATAGAACTATGGTGGCATTTACATTTTATATTTCTTTGGTACAGTATGTGGTGCTGGCAAGATTGGCATAAAGCCACTCAAAATTTTGAGGATACTAAAAATATTACTAATATTTAAGGCAACTTAGGACCCCCTATAAAACACCTATGAAGAAATTTCCCAGTCTTTATTTCCTGTTTGGTATCCTGCCTGTCTTTCCCAGACTGTAAAATGAAAGTGAACATTCTGCACTCCTGACCTTCTTGTGAGCCTAGCTTATGAGCATATGGTTATCTGCTGTGAACATGTCAGGGGGATTAGAACCACCATCTAAACAAAGGCCAGCCCCACACTCTAGGTACCACATTTATGCTTGTTTAAGAGGACACCAGCAGAGGGCAACGTACCTCCAGGACATAACCCACCACAGTCAAGAGATGCTGAGCAGACTGCAGAGGGACTGTTAATGTGGCTCTAAATACAAACCAACGTACTGTTTTACTGGAACGTTATTAACCTCTTAGTGAAATATTTTAAGAATTTGAAATAGATGACATTAGAATTTATAGTAAAAATGAAATACTGATTTATTTAATAAACTTTCGTTGGATCCCACACAGTTCGTTCCTCCAGACTACCTGTCATATCTCCCTAAGAAAAAGACCTATGTTCTCCTCTGACAGGAATGCAGGGATGATGGAGGGAAACAAAAGGACCAGATACCAGGGGCTCTGGCATCAGGGTGAGTTAAAAGATAGATAACATTGAGGGTTCCTTGCTCTGGGAAGAAGGGCTAAATAGTAGAGGAAGGATTAATGGTAGTTCTTGACTAATCACAAGCCTCTTGTGTACATTCTAGAGCCCCCTGGAGGAAAAAGGGAGGGAAATAAGGGCTCAGGAGAATTAATTTTAAAATGAAGTCAGCTTTATGTGCACACAGGACCATCTTAATGTTAGACCTGAGTTGTAGCCCAGAGGTATTATTTCTGGAAGAAGACACTGTAGAAATATACTGAACCATGTTTTCCATGTTTCTAGCTGCTTAAGCCTCTTGCTTAATTAACAAATGTTTGTATGGCATGGTGAAGACGTTCAATCTGCTAGAACTAATTATTGTGATCATTTTATATTAAATCTCTTTCTGCAGCTGCTTTAAGTCTGTATTTTTGAAAGTATTCACAAAACTACTCAAAGGAGCTAGAGTTGTTTGTGTTCATGGCTCATATTCCTTTGTCTTTTACTCTTTTTTACTTGTCTGTATCAGGAAGTAGCTGGCAACTAGCTATAGCCAAGGTGGCAATATTTGTTATCTTTTGACTAGTCTTTCCATAACTGGATAGTTACCCTCTATATATTTTTAAATCAAGGTTAGAGGACCTTGCTAAGCAAGGCAGGAACTCCAGGAGCCATGAAAGGAAAGACTGACATTTGATGACTTCTTCAGGATAAAACCAGCTTCTGCTGCCAAGTGCCTCTCTCTGCAAGTGACTGAAAGAATACAACAGTTTATTTCTCTCTCATGTAACATTTCTGAGGTAAGTGTTGTGGGTGGTGTGGACCCTCTGGTCATTTAGGGACTCAGCTCTTCTTTCGTTTATCAGTTTATTGCCTGTAAACTCCACATTCACTTTCGATATGGTCTCTGTAATAGTGAACAGAATTTCTTTAAGCATCTTTCCTTTATAGTGTGCAAGATGTTAAGCTTTTCAGTAGAGGGAGCTGGAAGGACATTGCTGGAGGAAGGGGTTTCTCCTGCTGTTCCTGGTGGCTGCATGATGGGTCAGCAGTATAGGCATGAGGACATTTAGTAGAGTTCTGCCCCAAATATGCACCCAGAACAAGAGGTCTCTTGGCAACTTTTCAGCTTCAGCTTGGCCTGATGATAACTTTCCTGAGGCCCACTTCACAAAGAAACCAGCTTCCAAAGTCCTCTTGCCTGCACGGCTGCCACACTCCCTTCGTAGACCTGTGCCCCAGGCCTTCACCCACTCTGTGTGCCGATGCCATCAGGCCCCCACCTACTAATTGCTTGCACCCCTCTGCACTCTGGACAATTTGCTTCCTGCTTTTCCAGTGACTGTAAACCAGCTCCAGATTGGGCATAAAGCAAAATTCTCTGCTATTTAGTGGGCTGACCCCCAGCCTTAGGGAAGGGGCCCAGTTCTAAGTTTGGCCTTCTTTGGATGCTCTCCTTCAGCTCTAGGGTCACATGTAGTGTTTTCTTACATTTTATAGTCACTCGTTTAGATGAGCTTAATAATTATTTATATTAAACTTCCCCCTGGTTTCTGTCTCCTGATTGGACCTTGACTAATACATGTGGCTTTGTCATCTCTTATGGTATTATTCTCTCCATGGTCAAAACTGGGCTGTTACGTCTAGGTTCCAGCTGGTGGAAAGAGAAAGGGAGCATGGAGGTTGCATGTCTACTTTTTAAGGCCTAAATCTGGAAAGAGGTATATACCGTTCCTTCTGACATTACACCGGTGAGAGCTAGTCCCAAGCCACACCTAACTACAAGGAACAGGGAAGTGCGGTCTAGCTATGTGTCAGAGAAGAAAGAATGGATTTTGGTGAGCAAATGGTTGCCTCCACACCAATTATATAAAATGTAAAAAGCTATATGGCAAAGGACATCATAAACAAAGGTAAAAGGAAACCACAGACTGAGAAAAAAATTAGATGACATACAGAGATTTGTGGGAGTTTTGAGGGATATTAATCATATTCCAGATAAAGGGTTAATATCCTCCAAGGATCTCTCACAAATTGATACCAAAAATAAAACTCAAATGAAAGGCTAAACAAACCAATAAAAAATATAGAATAAACAGCATAGAGAAGATATTCACAAGTAGTTAAGAAAATGCGAATTGAAGCACTATGAGATATAACTTTCCATATATCAAATTAGTAAAAATTAAAGAGAAACAATAACCAATGAGAGAATATGCACTCATTTCTTCCTACTAGAACTATAAATTATTATAACATTTAATAAAACTAGGCTGTATATCTAAAAATGAATAAAAATAATACAGGTACTTTTTTTTTTACTCAGAAGTGCCATTTTTTGAAATCTGTCTCATGGAAATTAAAACTTCAGTACATAAGAAATTGATATATTATTCGTAGAAGCAAAAATCTGAAAGTAACCTGAATGAACTTCAGTAGGGAAATGATTAAACTGTATTACATCCATACTATGATATATTATTCAGCTATTAATAAGAAAGAATCTCTTCTTTGTTTATTGATCTGGAGTTGTATCTATGATATATATAAAACTGATAAAAATAATTTTTGGAATAATATGTATAAGAAGATTCCATTTGTGTATAAATAAATAGTCAAGAAACTTGACACATGTGTACCTCTGTTTCAGAATGTTGG
>NW_024354911.1:15222306-15242012 GCF_902729225.1 Pteropus medius
TATTTTTTTTTTGGCTAACTCTAGTGCCAAACATTGTTTGGTCTATAATAGATGCTATTAAATAAAAGAGAATACACTTTTCCTTTAGCAAGCTCTGCAATGCATTATTCTGCTGGTTAGTAATTTCTGCATTTATATTAATAAATGAGAATTCCTTTCTTTGTTGTTTAGAAAAAGAAGAATTTTCAAATAGAGTTAATATCATTTTCCAGAGTGTATAATTTAACAAGTGTAACTAGATACTTTAGTGCCCTTAAAACATATTAACTTTGATCTAGAAATTTGAACATTCCCTTTTTTAGTCATTGTATTTACAATGCTTGTTTTATGTACTAGCTTAATAAAATATATGTACTTGGGGATTTATGTAAGATTCATTTTCCCTTTTGAACCAGAAAGAACACTAAATCTGTGGGTCCCCTGTAGGTCCTTGATCTATTTTTTATTGTAGTCATCTCCATCTCTCTTCAGGATTCCCCAGGACACATGTGCTGTGCTCAGTGCTTCGGTCTGTGTCACAATCAAGGCTATGGCTTATGGCTTATTCAATCTCTCGTCATGGCTGCTTTCTGATTATCTCAGGGAATCCGTACATGTGCCCTATTAAGATGTTATCAAAGAGGTTTTGAGTCTATTTTTCTTTTCCCATTTTCTCCTTTGCCTTCCCCCAACTCTCTGCTCAGTGCTATACAGCTCAGGCTGATATGGACTGGCTTGGAGATTTCTCAAGCAAGAATGCAGCATCTTTGTTTAGCAGGAAAGAATTTAGTGTAACCTGGCATAAACCAGATTCTTAAACTCACATTTTCCCTAAATCCACCTCTCTTTTTGCTTAATTATCTCTCTTAATGATGCCTCTCTCATCTTAGTCATCCAGTCTCCATTATTTTTTATTTATTCTTTTCATCTCTATGTGAAATCAAGTGCCTGGAACTATCAATTTTATCTCTACCAAGCTTGTACTTCTGTCTCTTTTGTTCCTTTCCTCTTTCCTCTATTAAATTTTACATTTTATTATTATTTGCTTGAACTACTGCAGTGACTTCTTAACTGGTATTCACTTTTTTTTTTTTAGTTTCTCTCCTTTTCCTAAACCAGCTTACATACGCTAACAGATTATTCTTCCTAACTTGGCTCTGATCAAATCACTTGTTGCCAAAAAGTTTAAGAGCCCTTTATTAGTTCTGGGTCAAGTCTGAGCTTCTCAGGCTTCTGTGCTCAATGTGGTCTCAAGCCACACTGGAGTCTTACCTTTCTCTAATCCACACACATTTTGTGGCATGCTAAAATTGGATTTCCTGGTGTTTCCCATGCATAACCTACCTTTCACCTCTCTCCCTGCTTCCTCATGCAGTATTTGTCTACTGGGTTGTCCTCCCCCTCTTCTTCTATCATTTTAACTTATTGAAATCTCATCCAGTCGTTAAGGTCCATATCATATGTTGCTTGCTTCATGATACCTTTTCCAATTCTCTCATACAGGGCCATTTGTCCCCCTTGTTTCCTTCTCAAGGGAGTTCTATTAGTTTCTCAGTGTTGCCATAACAAATTACCACAAACTTGGTGGCTTAAAATAACAGAAATTTATCATCTCACAGTTTTGAAGGCTGTAAGTCTGAAATCAAGGTGTTGGCAGGGTTATGCTCTCTTGAAGATTTTAAGAGAGGATATTTCTTTCTCCCTAGCTTCTGGTGGTTGTTGGCCAGTTTTGGTGTTCCTTGCCTTGTAGACACGTTACTCCAATCACATGATATTTCTCTGTGTCATATTGTTTTTCCTCTGTGCATGTGTCTGTGTCTCTTCTCTTCATATAAGTACAACATTCATATTGGATTAGAGTCCACCCTAATCCAGGGTAACTTCAACTTAATAACACTCACAAAGACCCTGTATCAAAATAAGTCCACATTCACAGATACAAGGAGTTCGAACTTCCACATCTTTCTGGGGAACAGAATTTAACCCACAGTAGAAGGTGTGTGTTAATTCTCATTCCTGGTTTAGTCTTGACTTTGGAGATGCAGTATAGCTGCACGCTTTTGACAGGAAACCAGGTTTAGCTCTGTGTAGCTCAAAGAACACACTCCTTGAGCCCAAAGTATTTTCTAGCCCCTCTCTGATACATAAGGTTATAGAGCTTGACCCATTCCAAGTCACTGTATAGCAGAGCCAGCTGGCACTCTGTCTAGATTCTAGCAACCCTCAATCATCTTCCTCATCAAAGAGTCTGCTGGTCTGTGGGTGTTCTAGTAGAACTTTAATTGTCTCTCTTAAGGCTGTATTGCCAAAACCTTATTTCTACCCTGTCAACCAACTAATCCCCATTTTTTCTTAGCAATCAGTTTTTCACCCATATTTTTATACCAAAACATTGCATTTTGTGTTCTATGTTCACTGCCCATCGTGTTCCAGAAATATTACTCTGCCTATGATGAAAGTATGCAGACCCCAAGGCAGCACTTGAGAATATTTGCAGTATGTGACCCTAGTGGGGGTGTGGCACTCCCTCAATCTATAGTGCAGGAAAATGACACCTTCAGTATCTTTGCTTTTGGCATGACTCAGGTTAATGTCTTGAGAGAAAAACAAACTAGCTGCACAGTTAGGTGGGACTTAGATGTCATAAATAATTTATTGTTGGCATTCTTTGTTAGTTATCAATCTTTAAGGACTAGTCTATCCTATCATAGTTTTGAAAACTTGATGGGATGCACTGAGTAGTATGATTATTGTTAAATAAGACATGGAGTTCTCTTCCTATTACAAAGATGCACAGTCTAATCATTACATATTCTAGGCAAGTTACTCAGAAATTGAGGTATAATCATGTATAGGTGCACAGAAACATTTCAGTAAAAAATGCCTGATGAAAACAGTAGAAAACATGTCAGTGCTTTTTAATAGAAAATAGTTTTAAATAACTAAAAATGAGCTTTCATAAGTGTGAACAGTGTAGAAGTTCTGTTAAAATCAATGGCTTGCATTTTTTTTCATGTCCAGCGACAGTTTAACATCAGTTTAAGTTAGCTTCCTGCCTATGAGAAAAAGAGGAGTCATTTTATTCCAAACTATGTATTTTCAGACTCCTCTTTTTGGCATAAATCATGAATATTAAAGTTGCTGTTGACAAAATAAAAGGCAGAACTAGGAATGAAATGCATTAAAAAATGTTATGTTGCACACATGATGTGGAATAGTTAAATAGATGAAATAAAGCTGTTCTTTTGCAAAAAGCTATTCTTTATGAAGCTTAGTGCCAGGAAAAGATCAATGTCCTCTATATTTAGTTCTCTCCATTTTGTTCCTCTAAGGGACAAAGATGCTACACAAGTCCAAATAGACTGAGACAGTAAATCCAATGTAGTCATTTTAGTTTTCTTTTGCACCTCTCCCGGGCAATTACATTAAAGTGTCCATATAAAGATGGCTGACTTTCATATGTTTGGAAGGGCAGATGGCTTTTTATATCTATCAGTTGCCTATTCTGAATAATAGAGACCCCAGATGTAGCTAATGACCTTTTCAAAGAAGAACACGACAATAAAGAAGGGAGTGTGGCTATTCCATGTCTTCTCAGTAGAAGAAACAGCACAACTAGGTTTTGCAGGGATAATCAAATTTATTGCAGGTTCACTAGCAATTTTGTTCCTTTAGAAAATAGATAATGATGGAGTTAGGATTAAAGAAGTTCTTTTGAATTTTAGTTTGAATTCAGCAGCCTGGGATTCTAGTCTGAGCACTAGAATTCTATGATCAATCATCTTCATTCTTCCTCTTCTGGGACTTAGATTTTGCTCTCAGATTTAGTTAAAAGGTACTAATATTAACACTATCAAAGGGACTTTAAAATTACTTTGGAGTTTTGGGATTTAATTTAACTGGGAAATAATAGGATTCAAGACTTTAAATTCTAAGTGAAACTAAACTTTTTATGAGACTTGACTACATTTAAAATCTTTTCATCTTGATTTTCCTAAAAATTAAAGCACCAAAATCAGGATTGTCAAAGAAGAAGAGACTATAGGTGATTCTCTTGTCAAAGAGAATTTTATTGCTGAATACAGAGAGGATAAATGGCTTTCCAAAAGCCACAAAGTGCTTTTAGTGCAATAGACAGAATAGCATATAGTTCCTTTGAATCTTGGCCCAGTAAGCTCTGTGACATGCTTCTTGGATAGAAAGTTTGGAATTAAAAAAAATTGTTGCTTGTCACTACCCCTGTGTACTAGATGCTAGATGCTGTAGTATGTTGCTGAAATCTGCTGTCTTTAGGACTCAAGCACTCATTTCCCCAATTGCTGGGAACGTTGGCAGGCAGCAGCCCTCAGTTGAGTTTCTGGGACTTGCCCTTGGCTGAAGAGCTGCCTTGGCCAAGGTCACCCCACTTTTTCCCTAGTGGGGAAAGCAGCCCACAATCAAAGATTGGTCCAACAAAGGCTGTTTCTTCCCAACAAAAGACAACCTTGAAAGGCCATTCTAGCTCCAGAGCTTCTTAGGGGATTAGTTGAGGCTTTTGTTGAAATTGCTACAGAGTTCATCTTGTTCCTCTGCCCAATCCTGCTTTCTTCACTGTCCTACAAGTATTGATCCTAAGAGCACACCTCAATAAACCTCCTCCACACAGATTTCTACCTCAGAGTGTTCTTTCTGGGTACCTGACCTGCACTATCTTCTATTGAATAGCTTCATGCTGCATATGGGAAGAATCAATGTATGCTTTTCCCAAATGAATCTTGGGTTGAGCCTAAATTAGCATCATCATCCAAAATAGTTCCTACTTGTTAATTTAATACATTATAGAAATATACCACCTTAAGAGATTATCTGTTGTAGCTTGGTGCCTTAAAATGTGACACCTCATGACTTTCATAACTTAGTGCTGAAAAGAGAGAAATTATAAAAAGGCCACTAATTAAAAGAATAAACAGAAGGGCAAATCAGAGAAAAAGAGCTTGACAGCCTGTCTTAAATATAGGAATTCATTTATTTATTTATTTTTTTAACTAAAAACTAAAAGAAATACTCTAAACTTTATTGCCTTATATCTGTACAAATCCCACTGCTGGGAACCTCAGCACTTAATAAACACCAATATATTTTTTTTATTTCCACAAAATCTTCATTCTACCCATATCTATAGGGCCAAGACAGAAGTGGTTTGATGTGATCCGAACTCATATTTGCATAGCCAACATAGCGTGGTGGGACTGACTTGATATATTACAATCTATCATGGCAAGTTTTGATAGTCAAGATAAAACATCATGTGGAAACAATACCAGAAAAGTGGAAAGAGAGCAGTTTCAAAACAAAATTTCCCACTCACTCTCTTCTCTGAATAATTATGCAAATAAAATTATAATCATGGACAACAGATTTTATTTTGACCAAGTCCACACTAGCAATATGCAGTGAAGAATTGAAACAATTATCTTTATGCTCAAAGCAATAGATTACTTTTATCTTTAAAAGATAAATTATCATGATTATCAGCATAGTTGTTGCAATTATACTGATTACCCTATTGATGGAGATCAGGTCAAAAGAATTTCTTTTATTCTGATTTTCCCACATTCAGACAAACAGAGAAATGGTATTTTCATGATTGTAATTCATCATAGCACAGGATCAGGTCATGGAGGAGAAGGAACAATTGTTAGTAAAATGTCTAATGTGAACAGGGAACTGGGCCAGTGCATTTATAAACTCAACTTGTTTATTTAGATGAATTCGACACTCGCCTTCCTCCCCAAGCACACTTAACATTTTGTTTTCAAGGGGATCCTCCACATTGACTTATATACCTGCTCATAACTCTTCTAATTCGAAAGGAAAAAACATCCCTATAACAAACCTCCCTAAAACCTGTTTCCCTGACCACTCCTTCTCTGTTTCTGTTGAAGTTCAATAAATATTATCTGTGGTGGTTATTATTATTGTTATTCCTAGGCACTTAAAAATATATTTGTTTGCAGTACAAAAGACCAGTGAAACCAAAAGCTGGTTCTTTGAAAAGGTAAAAAAAAGATTAATAAGCCTTTAACTTATTAAGAAAAAAAGAGAGAGAACTCAAATAAATAAAATCATAAGTAAAAGAAGAAAAGTGATAATGAACTCCACAGAAATACAAAGGGTAGTAAGAAAATACCATTAGCAATTGTATGCTAACAAATTGGACAATCTGGAAGAAATGGATAAATTCCTAGAAATGTACAATCTCCCAAAACTGAATCAAGAAGAAAGAAAATCTGAACCAACTGATTACTACTAGTGAAATCAAATCAGTAATCAATAACCTCCTAACAAACAAAAATCCTGGACCAGATGGCTTCACGGGTGAATTTTATGCAAACGTTCAAAGAAGAATTAACACTTATTCTTTTCAAACTATTTCAAAAAATCCAAGAGGAGGGAAGGCTCCCAAGCTCATTTTACGAGGCCAGCATTACCCTGGTTCTAAACCAGACAAAGACATTACAAGAAAAAGAAATTATAGGCCGATATCCTTGATCAACATAGATGCGAAAATTCTCAATAAAATATTAGCAAACCGATTCATCAACATATTACAAAAATCATAGACCATGGTCAAGTGGGATTTATTCTTGGGATGCAAGGTTGGTTCAGTATCCGCAAATCAATTAATGTGATACACCACATAAACAAATTGAAAGATAAAAACCATATGATCATGTCAATAGATACAGAAAAAGTATTTGACAAAATCCGGCATCTATTTATGATAAAAACTCTCAGCAGAGTAGGAATAGAGGGAACATACCTAAAGGCTGTTACATGACGAAATCACAGCTAACATCGTACTCAACGGAAAAGCTAAAAGTGTTTTTGTTAGGATCAAGAACAAGACAAGGATGTCCACTTTCACCACTTTTATTCAATATAGTATTAGAAGTTCTAGTCACAACAATCAGACCAGAAAAAGAAATAAAATGTATCCAAATTGGAAAGGAAGAAGTAAAACTGTTATTATTTGCAGATGACATGATACTATATATAGAGAACACTAAAGCTTCCACCAAAAAACTGTTAGAACTAATAAATGAATTCAGTAAACGAGCAAGATTCAAAGTTAATATTCAGAAATAAGTTTCATTTTTATACACCAATAACGAAATATCAGAAAGGGAAATTAAGGGAAAAATCCCATTTATGGTTGCATCAAAGACAATGAAATACCTAAGAATAAATTTAACCAAGGAGGTAAAAGACCTATACTCAGACAATTAAGTCATTGAAGAAGGAAACTGAAGAAGATGCAAATAAATAGAAACATATATTATGCTCATGGATAGGAAGAATTAATGTCATTAACATGGCCATTTTACCCAAAGCAATCTATAGATTCAATGTGATCCTTATTAAAATTCCAAGGGTATTTTCCACAGAACTAGAACAAATAATCCAAAATTTATATGGAACCATAAAAGATTCCAAATGGCCATGGTAATCCTGAGAAAGGACAAAGTTGGAGGCATCACAATACCTGATATCAAGCTATGCTACAAGGCTATAGTAATCAAAACATCATGGTATTGGAATAAAAACAGACACATAAATCAGTGCAACAGATTAGAGAGCCCAGAAATGAACTCACAACTATATGGTCATTTAATCTATGACAAAACAGGCAAGAATATACAATATAGTAAAGACAGTCTATTTAATAATTGGTGTTGGGAAACTGGGCAGATACATGCAAAAAAATAAAACTGGACTACCTTCTTACAACATATACTCATATTGGGACTTCAGTGTAAGACCCCAAACCATGAAACCCCTAGAAGAAAACATAAGCAGTAAACTCTCTGATATTGCTCTTAGAAATATTTTTTTTTCTGATATATATTCTCAGGCAAGAGAAACAAGAGAAAAAAATAAACAAATGAGACCACATCAAACTAAACAGTTTTTGCACAGCACAAGAAACCATCAACAAAAGGAAAACACAATCTGCTGAATGGGAGAACATATTTGCCTATGATACATCTGATAAGGGGTAGTGTCCAGAATTTATAAAGAACTCATACAACTCAACACCAAACAAACAAACAAACAAAAAACATAGAGATGGCCAATAGACATATGAAAAGATGCTCAACGTCACTGATCATCAGAGAAATGCAAATTAAAACCACAGTGAGGTATCATCTCACACCTATTAGAATGGCCATCATCAATCAACAAACAAGTGTTGGCGAGGATGTGGAAAAAGGGAACCCTCGTGCTGTGTTGGTGGGATTGCAAATTGATGCAGCCACTATGGAAAACAGTTTGGAAGGTTCCTTAAAAAATTGAAAATAGAACTACCTTATGACCCAGCAATTTCACTTCTGGATATTTATCTGAAGAAAACCAAATGCTAGTTCGAAAAGATAGATGC
The DNA here is from genome assembly GCF_902729225.1 of Pteropus medius. Taxonomy (NCBI): domain Eukaryota; kingdom Metazoa; phylum Chordata; class Mammalia; order Chiroptera; family Pteropodidae; genus Pteropus; species Pteropus medius. The sequence continues at coordinate 15,230,708 of NW_024354911.1, forward strand.
ACCCCTATGTTCACAGTGGCACTAATTACAATAGCCATGATATGGAAGCAACATAAGTCCCCATCAATAGACGATTGAATAAAGAAGAGATGGTACATATATACAATGGAATATTACTCAGTCATAAACAATGAAATATTATTTGCAAAGACATGGATGGACCTAGAGAATATTATGCTTAGTGAAATGTCAGACATGTGATTTCACTTATATGTAGAATCTCAGTAACAAAAAAAAAAAACGAACAAAATAAAAAGATTCATAGATACAGAGAACAAACTGGTGTTTGCCAGATGGAAGGGAGGCTTGGGAGCCTGGGGGAATATAGTGATGGGATTAAAAAGTATAATTGACAGTTACAAAATGGTCATGGGGATGTGAAGTGCAGCATAAGGAATATACTCGATAATATTGTAATAACTATGTATAGTGCCAGGTGGGTACTAGACTAATCGGGGGGATCGCTTAGGAAATTATACAAATGTCTAATCATTTTGCTGTATATCTAAAATTAATATAAAATAATTTTGGATGTCAACTCTAATTGAAAAAATATATATATTTGTTGCTATTATGAAAGGAAACATTTTTCTCATTAGCAATTGTGATTTATTTCTGATATATAGGGATGCTATTAATATTTGTATATGTATTTTTATTTGGCTATTTATTGAACTCTCCCATTAATGTTATAAAATTTACTGCTGATTCTCTTATTTTTCTCCCTAGTTATATGATAATATCACTTGCAAATAATGATAATTTAGTTCTTTTCATTTCAATAATTTTATCTCGTTTATTTCATGTGTCATTCTATTAGCCAATATTTTTAGAACAGTGTTAAATAATAAGGGAAAAAGGATACTTCTTATTTTACTCATAATTTTAATGGAAATGCTTCTAGTGTTTTATCATTATTATGGTGATACTGACTTTTTCTTTGGATAGAAATTGTTATGTTGAGAAATTTTTTTTAAAAAATCATTCATCACATATTCAGACATCTTCAGCATTATATGCTTTTCATTTAGGATTTTTAGTCTTTTTTTGTGTTGGTTGGCTCTCTATTCTTATACTATGTTTTTATTTGTTTTCTTTTTTGAAGGGATCTTTCATGGATATATATTGTTTATTGGTTTATTAAAGCACCAGATCCTGAATTTGTATAACAATACAATTTTCTGTTTTCTACTTTATTTGTTTATTAATTTCTGTATTTATTTTATTATTTATTTCCTCCAGTTTCCTTATTAATTTAGATGTTTTATTTGTATGCTTAGTTAATTTATTTTTAGTCTTTATTTTTTTATGACCAAATCAAAACATTTAAGGTTACGTTTTCTTCTGAATATAAGTTTTGTCGCATACCTCAGTTTAGATAAAAGAGTGCCCATATCGACTTTATTTTCTGAATAACTTGATATTGACATTTGGATTTCTCCTTCACTCCAGTATTTATATAAAGAGGTTACAGTTTTTTCCAAATGGTTTTTATTTTTGTTTAAAATTTTATTTTTAATTTCTAGCTTTATCAATGTGTTCAGAGAATATGGCCAGTCTCATTTTTGCTTTTGGGATTTATCGATTCATCTTTATGGCTTAGAATATGATTGTTTTTGTAATTGTTTCACTTTCCAAAGCAAATATTTTCTCTGAGAAGGGCTGACGTTTTATATTTGTCTACAACAAATTCAGTGTTATTATATTTGAACACATCTTTTTCTCCATTTGATCTGTTAAGGGCTGAGAGTTGTATAATTATCTCATAATTGTGTTGATTTTGAGTTCTAGTGCTTGTAACAGTTCATGTCTTTTATATCTTTATTATGATTGTTTTTTTAATCAGTAAAACTCTCCTTATTACATTAAATACTTTTTGTGTTGAATTTATATTATCCAAAATTCATAATTATCTCTGTTGTATTTTTTTTACTAATTTTAAAGTTTGTACTCAAAATTTTTATTTTAAATCATCTTAAATTTATTGTAGGCAAGTTTCTTTTAAATCAACTTATTTTATTTTTTAACATTGATTTTTAAACATAACAGTTTTGAGATATAATTGACATACAATACAATTCTTGAAAACATGCTAAGTGAAATAAACCAGTCACAGAAAACCACATATTGTATGATTCCATTTATATAATGGGCAAATCTATAGAGATAAAAAGTAAATTAGATTATCTTTATAACATAAATGGAATCGTTTTAATAGAGGTTTTCATACCTGACTCATTTTTTATAAAATTAATTTATGTTTTTGGAATAAAATGTGGTGGAATATTTACTTTAAGACAAACACATACAGTTTCAAAATAACCTGTTTTATTTTATTTTATTTTATTTAAAAATTATTATGACATTGGTTAACAAAATCTAGTAGTTTCAGGTGTACAATTTAACAGTAAGGCATGTATACATATTGCATTGTTTGTTCACTGCCCATAGTTAGATTTCTTTCTGTCACCATATATTTGACCCCTAACATGTTTTAGAGTTGCCTGCCAACATGTGTTCATTCTTCTGGGAGCTACATAAATAGGAAACCTGCAAAATCAGGTGAATTGGGTGAGGAGATTTTCCAGGCTCTACCTCCTCCTTTGCAGTTGTCATATAACTGTATGGTTTGGGGATTCTGAGATGATGTTCTGTGAGGCTAGGTGTTTCCCGTGTGTGTTTTTGTTTTTCATTTATTTAAAAATGTTTTAAAATTTTAGGAGATGTTAGACTGGGAAACTCAGGTGACATTGCAGAGTCTCATTGTGGAAAATACAGAAGATACTGGTTGCACTGAAAAGGGCAAACACGCGAGTAACACTGTCCAGTGCTGCCAAGTTGAAAGCAAGGGGTTAAGTCTGGGGCATCACTGATATAGCCAGAATTCTTGTAATGGGGAAGATGAAGACTAAAGCAGCTAGCGATTATGGACCAGTGCCACTTACAGCTTTCCTAGATATTGTCCATAGATATTTCGCTCACAAACTCCTTATTTATGGCTTATATTAAAATGTCAGAAAGACATGCATACTTTTCCAACCCACTGGGACGTATTTTTTGCCTTTTATTTATTTAGTATAAGAAAATTGTAATTTAAGTAGGTTTGACATTCTCATTACTTCATTTGAATCTGGATGAGGTGTAAATTGAGTGATGGGTATTTTATTATTACTGATAAATATCTGATATCCTTGTCCTAGGGTCAAGGCATTATAGTAGGTGGCTATGGCAGAAACTGCTGGCGGATTGCTAGTTGCCCAGCCTCAATTCGTTTTTTCCATCTTCCAACAAAATCCTGTGTATCTCTGTGCATGTTCATATATGTATGTATTTTGTGGCTGACCAAATTAAAGCTAACCTTCCTTATGAATAGGTGAATCTGTGTAAGTGAGTTGAGACAATGAGAAGTAAGCAGAAGTAAGCATTAAGATGATTTTCTGTTCTCCTTTCTTCCTGCTGCCTGGAAGGTGCATGTGAAAGCTAGGGTTCTAACAATCACCTTTGTCTATGACATGACCTTGACACTGGAAACCATATGTTTAGATAGTAGAACATAAAAATGAAAGATACTTAGTTTCCTCTTGACCCATGGAAAAGCCACTAATAGCCTTGGACTAGATATCCTTGGACTTCTCTTAACTTACATAAATAAATTGTTATCTTATTTAATCCTAATTTTATTTTTTCCTATTATATATTCGTTAATAAATACAGCAAAGCTCGAACTACTTGTGGTTGTGAGGTACTAAGCAAGGCAAGTCAAATTCTGGGCAAGGAGAGATTTTAAAACAGCCAAAGCATATAGTAAAAGGGTTTGTGTAAACAACAGAAGATGACTCTGAAGTGAAGAGTCATGACGGAGAATAAGTGAGTCAGAGCCAACAGCTCTGGAGGAAGAGCCTACAAAGAGCTCTGAGAGTAGAAATAGAGAGGGATACTTTATGACTCAGCAGTAAGGGAAGCATAATCTGATCATTTTCATCATTGAAGCAAAGCTTAGAAAAACTTTAACATATCATAGTGTGTTCAAAATTCTAATGGCATTCTCTACTGAATGCTATTCTAGATCGTTCAGATACCTGGAGTGGACCACAGCTGGGTCAGGAATACACAACCTCTTATATTAGACCTGACATTTCCCTAGGCTCAGATGGCCAGGGTACAAAGTAAAAGACAGGCTCCCTGTGGTCTGGATAGAATAGTAATTGGTTAATGATGGTATAAATGTGCCTGGAGGGATGCAGTTGGAGTTGAGCCATGGAGAGAGTAAGTTTTATTATTTTCAAGGGGACCAAGTACTGCTCTTCCAGCTTTTAGTGTGGGCAGATAGATTAGGTAGTCAGGAAGAAGAGTCGGGTGTGACTCCTCTTCCTTGAATGTCTTCTAAAATTGAGAGCCCGTTGGGGACCATAGAAAGAAAGAAATCAGTTGTCTGAGTGTCCAGAGAGGTGGAATATGTTATCAATGATTAAATTAGCTAGGGTTGCTAGAAGAAAGTAAGCCATTCGGATGAGTCAATCATGAGTTCATGACCTCTTATTCAAAACCCTTGAATGTGTTCTGGAATGTCAAAATGTTTGGATTTTAGAAAGAATGAATATCGCATATTATATAATATTCCAGCATAATATGTGGCAGTAAGCAGTGGTCCAATTTATTGATATTTATGTAACAAATGATGAATATTAACACTTGTGGCATTTAAAAAAACCCTACAAATTATTTTACATCAGTTCACTTTGCCACCAAATGATTTATAAGGAAATCTTTCTGTTTTTATTTTCATGAATTCTGACTTTGTGGATAACAGACTGTGGACCATTATTACCAGGAAAACATTATGTCTGTGTGAGGAGTAAAGGTCTGAGATGAAGTCTGTTCTGGGAGACTAAAATTCCATCTACTGAGAAGTTTGTACTTACCAGTAGCTTCATTTGAAGCACTAATATTTCCTTATATATCTGAAGTTTATTAGACCAAGCGTTGATTCTTTTTATCTTCCTGTCCATATTCTTGAGTTTTTCATTTTTCTTCATTCCTTTTTTTGACTGGACTATGTCTTCAAGAGACTTTAGATGACTGAGCGTTATATTTTATCCTTGCACTGTTTCCAATTATTTATCTCTGTTCTTTGTCTTGTAGAAGAATTTTTCATCTTTGTAGTTCATATCACTAAAGCATTTTTCTCCAGAGTAAATTCTGCTCTAATGCACATCTAACTCTAATTGCCTTGTTAGTTTCCTTATAACATATTTCCATTTTCATTTCAAATTTTTTTTGTATTTTTATTTTTTTCCTTTAATCACATTCTTTTAAAATTTCATCTCAGCAGATTCTGACCTTGTGATTTTCAGGTCTTATATCCTATTGTCAAAAGTTTTCTAGAATGTGATTTTGGTTTCTGTAGCAAATCATTTTCAGAAGACTGCCCTTCCCTTGCATCTTTAGGATAACTCTCTTTCTGAAGTTATGAAAAAATAGATTTTGTATTATTGTTTTCTTTCATTTATGCTACTGAATCTGCTTTTTGAATCTAGGTGTTAGTCAAAGCCCATTCTCAGATTTTTAGCGTGAAGGCAAGTTGATGTATGTAGCCTAGTTCTCACTGTCAATCAGCTATTTATCTGGGGGTAGCTCTGCTTTACAAAACTGTGATCATCTTTTATCACAGTGTGTAATTCTAATGCTTTGAGGCAATAGGATATGGAGAAACTATAGCCTTTCACTTCCACTGTTACCACGACTCCTGCTTTGGATTTACTTGCAAAGGTTCACTTGTGAGAAATATAACTATTTTAGAGCAAGACTCATTCTTAGGTCCCTCTAATTTTCTGCCTGGATGTTTTCCGGAAGTTCATACTCCCTGCATGAAGGAATATGGTGTGCCAAAGAGGTGATGTGAGGATGAAGGTAGAGCAGGGGTTGGTACCATGTGGGTAGTTTGATAACACTTTGCTGTCTTAAAAATCAGCAATTTTGTCTGGGGGCCAGTTGTCCATTTTGCTGTTTGGTTACATGACGATCTCCGAGTAAAGGGTAGATAATAGAGAGGGACTGTTTTTTAGTTTTCTTTCTGATACAAGAGGGGTTATGTTTCATGAGGTGAAAAATGGGTTTTTCACTTATTGTTTTATTTTTGTCTTTCTCAGTGTTTCTCAGACTTTAGAAAGGACCGATTTCTCATGGGTTCTCAGGATTGACTTGAAGAGCTTTTATGATAATGTTTCCCAAATGTGTAAGTCTAAAACTCAGGATAAACTTATATCTTTTATACCACTATAAAACCGAACAAAAAATTTAGCAAATTAAATACACACCTCTCCTCAGGAAAATAACAATAAATTAAAATTAATTTAAGAGAACTTAATTTTGTTGCTTAAACTAAATTATTGCTGACAAAATGAATATATACTGACTTCCGAGTCATAGATTCTATTGATGTCAGTACATCTGTATTGCTGTTTGCCATATGATGACGATAGGTGTTATTTTTAAAAAGTTTTATTATGATGACGAATTATTGGGTATTGTGTTTTGTCTTTTCCTCTTTATTTAACAATAAAATAAAAAGAAGAGAAGGCAGTAATAACACTCAGAATTTAGATAATACTTTGGTTTCATATAAGATAAAGAGAGTAAAAAGTACAATTGGTAGTTACAAAATAGTCATGGAGATGTAAAGTACATCATAGAGAATATAGTCAATAATATTGTAATAACTATGTATGGTGCCAGGTGAGTACTAGACTTATTAGGGAAATCACTTTGTAAATTATATACTTATGGTGGATCATTTAATAAATTATGTCTAATCACTATATTGTACACCTGAAACTAATATAAAATAGTATTAAATATTGAAAAAATAAAAAATAAAATAATGAATCAAATAATTCAACAGGACCTGCAGACGTAAATAATTTAAAGCAGTTGAGTCAGTGGAAGGTAGTAGATACTCTATCCTCTGTCTGGGTCTTAGGAGTGAATAAATCCTGAGGTGGAGGGATCAGTGGGAAGCTAGTTTTGTTTTCATGGACCAGACTGTATATGTGTGCATGCATGTGTGTGTGTGTGTATGTGTGTTGTTGGCATTATATTCATTTATTAGGGTGATGTCATATGCCTCCTCCTGTAATGGGAAAAAGGGAGAACCAAGCATCCAAACCACAAACCAGGAAGGGAAATGTATCTGGAGCCATAAGGATACCCTATTCTGAGACCCAGAGTGGAGTTTGTAGGATGGGTCAATTAGTGATATTTTTATTTCTTCCTTTTGTCCACATACCCAATATATGGACCCTCCACTATTAAGTATACAATGTGAGAATCCTTAAGTTAAACCATATGAGTAGGCTATAGAGAACAAATATAGTTGCAAAAATACTGTGTTCAGTGCATAGAAGCCATTCAAGACCATATGCTACCAGGAGTGGAGTGGACTATTACAGAATCCTCAAAGTCTAGGATGAAATGCCTTTTGGAGATCTCTTGTCAGTGTGATTGTACTTCTAGGTAACTTACAAATATTTAAAATCCCAGTTTGAGAAACACTGGAACTATTTTAATCTGCTTCAGTACAAATTCTTTCTGGATTCCAGCACTAGATTTATTCATTCTTCAGCCAGTATTTGTTTAGTTCCTACTATGACTACGCTATGTATGGCTTCCAAATGTGGGAGATATATCAGTGAACAAAACAAATTGCTGTGTTTAGATAATAGTCTTATAAGACAGAGCTTATAATCTAGAAATAAAGGAGAAAATATATATAATATAAATTCAGACAATGATAAGTGTTATGAAGAAAATAATACCATATGAGAGAGAGAATGACAGGAGTAGTGGTGGTTGTGGTTAAGGGAGGTCTTTTTGAGGAGATTGTCCTCCAGTCTTAGTTTTTGGGAAAAGTATGAAGATTTAGCTTTTTAAAGATTTTCAATAGTCATAGAAAAAATGGAGAAGTTGTATCAGGACCTGCTAGGCATTTAAGTTGAGAAATATCTGCTCCCATTTTTATGGCCTATGTTTTATACCTTTCTGTGTGTGTCCTTAATTAGTGGATAAAAATAATAAACATTGACGATGACTTGATTCTAGACTGTTATATTAACAGTTAATATTGGAACTGAGAGATTCTGAATTACTTGTGCTTCTATTGAACATGCCTTGTTTGTCCTTTTCATTCTTCTCTTTTTCATTAAGACTTTTAAAGTAGTGTGTTTTCTTCTTTTAAGTTAGACTATTTTTTCTCATTTTTTTGATCTTTGGATTATTGCAGAGTGAATGTGGTGTGATGAAATGTGCTGGATCTTAAAAGCTCACACCTTTCAGTGTGCTCCCATGAAGAGCATTTGGCTAGGAGGAAAGCTTTTCATGAGGGTAAGGATAAGGCAGATGTTTTTATCCTAAAGTTAATAGATGTTTTTATCCTAAACTTAATAGATGTTTTATTGCCATGTCTAATAAAAGGTAGATCAGAGTTATGAAGTTACTTTCAATTTTCAAAGAAATGTCTATGTGCAACTCAAATATCTTATGAGCTTTTAGGATACTGCCATATAAAATAGATGTTTCTACAAATCTTTATTTTATAATGGTAATATAACTTATGATATGAGATTTTTGAGATTCATGGTTTTGAATTGTTGTACTGCACAGCACAAGCACATGGATCCAAATGTAGCAGGCGGTTCTCATCTCTCTCTGGAACTCCTCCCCCTCTAAATCTCAGGACTACCTTTTCAGTTATAACCACCAGAGATCAATCTCTCCTATCATCTTTTAGTTTGGTCATCACCAGTCCCTCTCATGGTTATAAATTTTCCATTTTTCAGGATGTCTTGAAAATATTTCTCGCAATGGAGAGGATCTCCTGTGTGTTTATGTGCTCTCATAAATGCTCACTTTCCCTTTTAGAAAGAAGGGTGGGAAATTGTGTAGCAGAGCAGAATGCAAAAATTTTCCTCTAGTCTTATAGTTATCTATTTTAGGAAAAGCTTTTTAGGTGTGTCAATTAAAGGGCAATATAACACTTGTTTACAGAAATAACATGTGGAGGAAGTAGTTTATAAAGTCCATTAATGGAAATAGTTTTTAAAGTCTATTCTTTTGTGATGTGATTGGAGGTAGGGACAGGTAAGGAGAATAATATGATAAGAGCTGGAAATCTGAGTCAAACTTTAGAATATAAACATTTTTCTCAAAATTATCTAAGACTCTTAGGTTACTGCTTCTGATAATGATGGTGCAACTTGTATCAGACTAATCTTTCTGCAGTTAACAATGATAAATTCTGAACGAAATATGAAAAACAGCTATTCAAAGGCATGGGGGAACAACTAAACAGACAGAAACAGACAAAATCGCAGTTGGAGATTTTTAATGACTCTCTTGATAACAGATAAACTAGACAAAAAATGCATAAGAATAGAGACGATCTGAAAAACATTATTAACTAACATGATCTAATTGACATAGGACATTGCACCCAACAATGACAGAATATATATTTTTTTTCCAATGCGTATAGAACAATCACGAAGATAAATGATATGCTGGACCATAAAATAAGTCTCAATAAATTTCAAGAGGTTGAAATTTCACAGAGTATATTCTCTGACCACAATGGATTAAGTTAGAAATCAACAACAACATCTGGGAACTCCCCCATTATTTGGAAATTAAGTAACACTTCTAAGTAATCGATGGGTCAAGGAAGAAATCATAGGGAGAAAATATTTAAAATGAACGATGCAGCTAAAAAAGTGCCTAGCAGGAAATTTATAGCTATAAATATATATTAGAGAAAGTAAAAAACAAGTTTCTACTTTATGAAGTTAGAAAAAGAAGAGAATGTGAATCCCAAAGTCAGCAGAAAGAAAAAAATAAAGATAAGAACAATAAAATAAATTAACAAAATCAAAAGTTGGTTCTTTGAAAAGATTAAACAGTTAAACTTCTAGTAAAACCTATCAAGAAAAAAAAGGAGAAAACATAATTAATCAATATAGGAATAAAAGAGGGCTATGACTACAGATATTTTATGCATCAAAAGGACACTAAGAGAATATAATAAACAATTTTGTTTTAGTGTCTTGCAGCTTTCTGAGAATGATACTTAGAAGGTAATTTATTTTTTGAAAATGTTTTATTTGTGATCACCCTTGGTACTCTGGCTGAGTATAGAATTCTGAATTGAATATAATTTCCTGTCATTTTAAAAAGTGTTGCTCCAATGCCTTGTAGCTTCTAGTACTGCTATTGCAAAGTCTGGTGCTTTCCTGATCCTGAATTTTTGTATATGGTTTCTTTTACTTTGGAAACTATCAATATCTGAAAGTTATTTGAGAGCAAAAATTACAAAATGATGCTCTTTGGCACCAAGGGTAACCTTTCAGTTTGAAACCTTGTATTCTTAAATTCTGGAAAATTATCTTCTTTCTTTGATAGTTTATTTTTTCCTAGTCTCTCTAGAATTCCTATTATTCATGTCTTTCTTTTTTAAACTTTCTGTAAGAAAACCACAAACCAAAAAATTTTATCTTCCAGATTTTTTAAATTAAATTTTTAATTTTTTTTTAATTTTAAGATTGCTTTATTATTCTCTGAGTTTTCTTTTTGAAATATAGCATCCTGATCTTATTTTATGACAATGCTCTCTTTCATTCTTCTGATATTATTCATTACAATTAGTTTCTTCTTTTCCTTGTATTGTTTCTCTTTACTGTAGTCCTTTTAAAAACAAAACAAAACAAAACAAAAAACAAAACTGTTTTTTAGGTCTTCTCTTTCATGTTAAGGGTTGCCTCAAATAGCTAGTGATACTTGGCTTATTGTTTGTATTTAAGAATGAGGCAGTAAAAAAGCTGATGGGGATACCAAAAAGCTAGCTGGGCTTGTTGTCTGGGCAAGGATATGATCAAAGTTTTCTTGGAGAAAACGCCCACATCTCACGATATTAGGTCTTTTCTCTTGAGCTGACCAAGTTCTTCAGAAAGGAATTCTTCAATTTCTTTATTCCCCGTATTCTACGAGTTGATAAAGAGAAGAGAATCATAGGTTTAGATTTTTTATAATGAATCTCAATTTCTTCATGAAACAGAATAGGGGAAAATGTCTGGCTGGATGGTGTCGAGGAAAAGATACGGGCAAATAAATGCTCTCTGTGTAGATTTTTCAGCTATTGCTTCTATTTTCGTCCCACTCCTTACCCTTGTACTAAGCAGCGTCTCAAATTCCTCATGCTCCCTGGGATTCTGTTTTTTTCTTTTTCTTTTCTTTTCCTTCCTTCCTACCTTCCCGCCTT